>NC_056725.1:909690222-909922722 GCF_019279795.1 Protopterus annectens
CTGACACGTGATCCTGTTGGGGTCAATCTAATGACTTAGCTTGTGAGAGACCTACTGAAAGTACTGCAGTAATCTGTTCCATATGTATGAGCCTGTGCCACTACACAACACTGAGGTGACATGTCTGAAGGCTACCCATCTGTGACAAGGGGTATGTAAGCAAGGTCACACTGTCTGACAACAGTGTCCATCATACACTGTTGCATGCAGACACACCTGGTAAATTTGCATATAAATCTGTACCTTGGCTATGAAACAGTTGGTGTATTTCCATTCTGCAATATTCTATGTTGGTAATGTCTGCAAGGCCACAGCCTGGAGATACAAAGACACCTGGAAAACAAAGAGACCACAGCATGTCAGACTACATTCAGTCAATGGTACTAACAGCAATAATGCATCATGGCTAATAAGGTACATGCACCTTTATGTGTACCCATAACAAATGCAAGCAGACAGCACCTTACATAGTATTGCATAGCTACACTGTACTATATTCATCCTGTGCATCAGACCCATATTAGCCTGTCCCTGCATCGATGGTATGGATGACAGGGATGTGGCTCAGATATCATCATATGCACAGGGTATGATGTGGGTTTGTCAGAGGCCTAGACTGGGCCATATGGTTGACATCCATGTGTGTGTGTTTGTAGGGGTATCCTATAGATGGGCTGTGCAGAGGTGCTATCTGTGTCTGGAGGTGACCTGTTTGTGTTACAGATGTGTCCATGTGCATGTATGCACACAGTCATGCCATGTGGCTGCCCTACACAAGGGTAAGTCAGACAACTGTGAACTATACATGGCAGGTTGTTCAGTTCATCAGCTCCAGCCAAGGACACGTGAACTGGGTCTGCCAGGGGTTTCACTGGCACCACCAAGCCCAAGGCCAGATGCAGTACTGCTACTGATCCATGTCTCTGATGGGACCAGCCAGGACCACGTGCCCATGGCCTGCTCCATTGTGATGTGGACAGTAACCCACCATTGGTAGTACTGGTGTCACTGACACTATGGGAGTGTGAAGGGGCATGGCACCATAGACTCTCAGCTGATGTTGGTGCTGACCTACATCCACGTGGCTGATGCCCATCTCCCACCACATGCTCTAGCACAGACATGCCACTGTCAAGGATTGCCAAGGTCTCACCCTACTGTCTATTCATGACCTCAGTATTTTGGAGTGTGGCCTCAAAAAGGTCATGTATATTGCCACATAAAATCAGGAAGAGTTGCATTGACCACCCTGAGTATTTGTCTGTTGTTGTGTTCACTACATGCCTGTGCATCCATGACAACCCGAAACATGCATCTGGTGACACCTGCTGTGGCACTTGTGGCAGCGGCTTGATGAGCACCAGTCCACCTGTGAGCACCACTGTCCATCCACCTGTGTGGGACCTCACCTGCACTCTGGCTATAGCCAGTGTCTGCACTCACACCTGCCATAGTCACCGCACTAGCGTGTTCCATGCCACCACCTACCAACTGTCCATCATCTGTGGCTGCTGGACATGGGGCAGGTGTGGCCATTGTGACTGTGTGTGGGGACATTGTGGATGACTGCTGGATGCCAACTGATGGCACAGATTCAGCCCCTGACAACACCACCTGTGCCTGAATATGACCATCATTGCTAGAGTCTAAAGAGACACTGATATCAGATTCTGAGAAGGAGGGACCACAACCACCATGACCAGCTGTGGGAGAAAGACAATATATGTAAATTAATACCTGCTCTGTACCGTTTGCTGCACACACACACACACACACACACACACACACACACACACACACACATGCGCGTGCACATACACACACACTCACACACACACACACACACACACACACACACACACACGCACACACACACACACACACACACACACACACACACACACATGCACCCACACACACACTCACGCACACACACACGCACACACATGCCAACACACGCGCATGCAAACACATGCGTGCATGCACGCACACACACATGTACACCCACATGCACACACACGTGCGCACACACACGAGCATGCACACACGTGCGCATGCACACACACATGCACGTACACACACACACGAGTACACACACACACGTGTGTGCACACACACATGCACACACACATGCACACACGCACATGCACACACACACACATGTGCTCGCACACACATGCCCACACATACACATGCCCACACATACACACACCTGCACACACATACAGATGAGGTGGCAGACAGACATTACACAGACCTCACAATAGCCAACTGGTGACATTAACAACACAGTCAGACCACTACATACACACCCTGGACAGGCTCTCAACATCATGCAGTGCAGCCCTTTCCACTTAATGTTACTTCTTATATACACCTCTGTGATATGTGATTAGTGTTAGTAGGTGATGGGCCTTCAAGTAGCACACACTGCACCCATGTACACCTAATTGCTGTTCACCTGTATAGCACAGTTGCAACTCCTACAGAACATACCTCTCAACTGTGCAGTGTTGCTGAATGTCTACATATGTGGCTCATATTTCTGGTCTGTTTGTCATAAATCACGTATACACGCGCATGCACATACACACACACACACACACACACACACACACACACACACACACACACACACACACACACACACACACATGCACCCACACACACATGTCTAACACATTACTGGGATAATATGAGGACTGGTATCACTATTTAATGGCATACTTTGACTCTCATACTTCAAAACCTGCAGTACATGTATGTTACAATAGGACCGGTTACACTAACAGCCTTCTAAGTCTACAGTGGATATTATAAATATAGACACCCCTGTTAACATGCCAAGTTTGTCTGATATATAACATGAGAACACAGAAATCATGCAATAATATTTCCCACCTTTAATGTGACCTATAACCTGTACAATCCAATTGAAGAACAGACACATTGGTTACGGGTAATGTAAAAGCTGAAATACGTACAATAGGCTGCTTGAATGACTGTGCACACCCTTAGACTAATACTTTGTTAATGCACCTTTTGATTTCATAACAGCAGTCAGTCCTCTTGGCAAGGTGTCTATCAGCATGGCACATCTCGACTTACCAATATTTGTACATTGTCCCTTGCAGAAGCCCTCTAACTCTGTCAGATTGTGAGGGCATCACTTCTGCATAGGTCTCTGGATTTTCTATTGGATGTATGTGTGGACTGTGGCTGGACTATTCCAAAATGTTGATTGTCTTCTGGTGAAGACATTCTTTTATGGATTTTTATGTATGGTATGGGTCATTGTTGTGTGGAAAGGTTTAGGTCCTCTCCATCCACAGCTTTCTAGCAGACACATGAAGATTTTGGGCCAAAAGGGACTGGTATTTTGAACTGTTCAAAATCCCCTCCACCTTGGCTAAAGGCCCACTTCCAGCTTATGAACACCAACTCCAAAGCAGGACACTGCCATCACCATGCTTCACCATGGGGATGGTGTTTTTTTGGTGATCCACAGTGTTGTTCCTGTGCCAAACAAACCTTTTGGTATTGTGGCCAAAAAGTGCAGCCTTGGTCTCATTACACCATAACACATTTCCCCACATGATATTGGGAGACCTGATGTATATTTCTTGAAAAATTTGCCAGACCTGGATGTTGTTCTGTGTATGAGAATGCTTCTATCTTCCAAATCTACCCCACAGACCAGACGTGGAGAATACAGGAGATTGTTGTCACATGTAGTACACAACTGGCACTTGCCAGAAATTCCTGCAACTCTTGTAGTGTTGCTGTAGGTCTCCTGGCAGCCTCCATGACCAGTTTGGGTCTTGTCTTTTCCACATATTTGGAGGGATGTCCAGTTCTTTGCAATGTCACTGTTGCCCCATACTTCCACCACCATTTTATGACTTTCTTCACTGTATTCCATGTGTATGCAATGCTGTGGAAATGTGTGTATACCCTTCTCTACGCTGATACCTTTCACAAATGAGATCCCTTTGCTGCTTCATAAGCTACTTGTAAACTATAGCTGTTGCTGTAGCAGGCAGCTGAGTAGATTTAGGATAATCCTGGTAGGACAGCTGACCATTATTTGCTGTTAATCAAAGAGGCTTTCTAATTGATCACAGGTGTGTGCCCCAGAAGACATAATGCTGTAATAATATCGGAAGCTGCTTCGACACATTATTAGTTTCAGCCTGTGGACGCATATGCATTTAGTTCCTGTAAGTTTTTTATGTGTTGTAATCATTCCCCTAACAAATTTGTTTGTTTTACAACTGAATTGTACAGAGTATAGGTGACATGAAAGGCTGGAAGGGCTCAGAAATGTTTTATTGTGCTCTCATTTATGTATATCACAAATACCTGTCATTCTAACAGGTGTGTGTACACCATTTATATGCACTGTATAACACTAATTTATAAAATATGTCCCTAGATTTGGGCCTTCGTTCCCCTATTTTGTCAGTCTTTGTCCAGATTTCTTGCAATGACAGGTTGTGAGGTATGCTACAGATATGTGACATCTCCTGCAAATAGGCCCCTGTGATGACTACTGTGATTCAATGCAGTTAACCACACCATAAGTGAACATGCAGATATTGCAAAATGACTGAGACTAACAGTTGTGTGCATGGTCACATTTCCAGAATTTAACATGCCTGGAGTACTGGTGAGCCACAACAGGAAAATCCTGTACTCACCGGCTTCAGGCTGCAGTCCTACATGCACACCAGAGGGACCTATGTAGTTGTGTGGGAGAGGGGTTGTCAGCAAAATCACATTTGGCATTGGTACAAGATGAATGCTACATTTCTGCACTGGTACAGTACATGCTTTGATAGTACACAATTTGCTGTCCCTCACCATAAATATGCACTTGTGTGCATTACTAAAACCCACCCACAAATGCAGTTTAAACTGACATATGCATCTAGACACTCTATAGAAGACAGTATGACTGGTACATGACTAAATATTTGTGCACTGTGGCCTTACCTTGATGCTCCTCGCCTGTTGCCTGGATGCCACCCACTTTCACTACTTGTGTTTCATGTGTTGGCTGTTGTATGGGGGCTGCCCCAAGGTTGTCAAGGAGGTCCTCTGTTGCCATATGTGGGGCCTGTGTTGGTGGACCCCAACCAGTAGCAGTATGGTCCCTGGCCAGGGCAGCAACACTTTGCTGGGCATGACATACAGGTCAGTTGCCTGATGCCTGACCTGATCATATGTGCGGCCATGGTGGCACAAGGTGTTCACTCTGTGGACAAGGTCGTCCCACAGGGCAGTCCGCTCCCACAGCTTGTGTCGGATCTGGCTGAACATCACTGTATGGTGCTATATTATTGCATCAATGATAGCTGCATTCTCCTTTGCAGTGTATGCTGGCTGACGCTGCATGCCACCTGGAAGACAAACAGGGAAACACATCACAGGACCTCAGACATTGCCCAGAGTTATTTACAGATCCAGCACAACAATATTGCCTATCATTAGCCACCACTTACAACCACATCATACCCCTGTCATCTATCAGCACAGTATGAACCTGCATTGCACTCCTGGTCCTGACGTGTCATGTACCCCCCCAATGAGGGCCAGTACATTGCATAAACCACCAAACATCATTCACGTTTGTGTAGAGAGATGACAGTGGCCATCTTCCTTGCAGATGGGATGTCAATTGTGCTCAGGCTTTGCTTGCATACAGTGTGTAATGGAGCTAGAATCATATGCCTGAGTTCATGTAGGATGCAGACAGGAATGTTCTCAGGTCCCATGGAGACTTGCTTTTGTTGACTTTGATTAGGCAGTATGCACCTGATCCCTGAAGATGAGGGGAGAGGTGCGGGTGCTGTGCATATCCACTTATACTGATGGTGAGCCAGGGGAGTGATATTTGCCCTAAACCTGTCTGCAGCAGGTTGGCTATAGCTATGGTGTGTGTGTGTGTATAGGTTCATAGGTTCATAGGTTGGTACTAGGCTATCGGCCCTAGGCCCTATACAAGCCTAGCCATAACAATTCCCTGGCTATTTCTTCCCATGCTATTTAATTCCCTGGACCACTGTTTAGAAGGGTGACTGACATGATCCCGGGGTGAATTTCCTTTCTACCATCCAATCGTCAAGGTTCCTTTTAAAGATGGCCAAAGAGGCACTTTGCTTGACATGTATAGGCAGTTTATTCCTGAGTCTGGGGAGTCTATGGGTTAGGAACCTATCCATCCAGCATGTTTTGTTTATTGTGATGACAAGGTTTAGATCCCTAAAGCATGTGGCTCTGAGGAAATGGGAATTCTTTAAGTGTAGCATGTCCTGCAGCTCTGGGTTTGACATGGCTTTGAATGTTAAGCAGAGATCGCCTCTGAGTAGATGATATGAGACAAGAGTATAGCTGGAGTTTTTTAAGGTGGTCAGCATAGGGAATCTGCTTTAGGCCTGTGATTCTTTTAGTGAAGTATTTCTGCGGCCTTTCCACTTGTTGCAGATGTCTTGAGAGGTACATACCAAATGGTGTGTTATATTCTATAATGGTTCTAATGAGGGATGAGTACAGTGGGACAATGACCTCCTTTTTTCTGGATAAAAAGCCCTTAGTGATGAGGTGTGCCACATAGAAGGATTTCCTGACTGTTGTGGAGATGTGGTTATCGAAGGTGAGACCACTGTCCACCTTTTTCTCTAAGTCTCGTATCACACTTTTGGTGTTTAGTTCACTGCCACCTATGTGGTAATTCACGGTATATGTTTTTTTCTCAAAGGGGATAACTATACATTTTATGACATTGAGCTTGAGCCCATGGCTCTGGCACCAAGCATCTGTTTCAGTAAAGCCCTTTAGTAGAGTATCCAAATCATGTGGGGATTCAATAATGGCTCCCACTTTGCTGTCATCTGCAAACTTTGTTAGCCAGAGTCCTTTAGTGTTTGCCTGGACTTCAGAGAAGTAGATGCCAAACAAGAGCAGTCCCAGGACTGAACACTGAGGTACTTCACTTCTCTGGAGCTGGATTTTGAGTTGGCTACTTTTACCGTGTGGGTTCTGTCAGTAAGCCAGTTGGCAACCCATCGAGTGACGTAGGGATTAATGCCCAGCTTAGTAAGTCTATCTATGATTCCAGAGTGGGGGATTGTGTCAAAGGTGTTGGTGAGGTCCAGATAGGCTGTGTGGACCGCCTTACCCTTGTCCACTGCTCTGGAGACTGATTCGAAGAAGCCAATCAGGTTCAGGAGACAAGAATGGCCCTTCACAAACCCAAACTGGGTGGGGTCCAGTGTTTGAAGGTTACCAATGCCTTTGTTTATAAGTTCCATGGCCTTGCAGATCAGGCTCATCAGACTGATGAGGCAGTAGTTCCCAGGCTCCAAAATGATTTTCATGTAGCCAAAACCACTCAGCACAACACCCACTACACATAGACAAAGCATATCACATATAACCACATTCATCAGATAGAATAACCAAAGATAAACAAGGAGATTAGTTGAAATTATGTATTGAAAGTATATATAAATTAAACAGATTAGTTAAACATGTTAATATACACCCCCACATACACACTACTCTCTATGTTTGAAAATAATTTTAGAGAATTAAAATAAAACAAAAAAAGGGACTTATAAGCAAGAGTAGTTTATATATATATATATATATATATATATATATATATATATATATATATATATATATATATATATATATATATATATATATATATATGGCTCTACTTTTCTTCATCAAAATTACACTTGTTCAAAAAAGAAATGTAGATCCCCACTTCAGCGAAACTGCACTTCAACAAAACACTTTCGCTAAAGTATAGTCACCGGATCAGCTAAATGAAAAATAAAATCACACAAAAATAATCTTTTGCAGGGGGAGGCTCCCCCCTGCACCCTCACACCCCCTACTTACATATTCTCACTCTGAGATAGCACTACAGTGGGGACAAGGGAATATTCCCTTATCCCCATTGTACCACAATCTCAGCATTAGTTTGTTTATTTGTACATCAAAACGAAATGTTGATGTACAACTAAGATTACATGTATACTGCATGTTTTTATTCCTTCTTTTTTTTTTTTATCTTCACATGAAAGTACATTTTCGACAAAATGTACTTTTGCGTAAGTGCACTTGCGATTCGATGTAGTAAATGGATCCCATATACATGCATACACACACACACTCACACACATATATATATATATATATATATATATATATATATATATATATATATATATATATATATATATATATATATATATATATATACACATATACACTATTTCAGCTACTGTAGAAAAGGAATTTTGCTAAAGTATAATTTTTTTATTTGTTTTACCTTGTATTTGATGATGAACTGTGAGAAAGCTATTTAGGGAAAATATAAAATAGGAACATTACTTTTTCTTTAATTTTTTACTATTTTTATCCTTCTCCTTTAAAGGCCAGCAATTTCTTTTTGCCTGTCTTTTTAAGCTGACAAGAGTCCAATCCATATTTTCTGATTGATCAAAAAGTAGTTTTATTTCTGAGAAAAATCCACTATGTCTTCTAGACCATTTAAAGTTTTCTGACCCACTGGTAAAAAATATCCTAATTCTGGCTGGAAAAATCAGTTGAGCTTTACATTTTTAGCTTCTTTAAGTCTTTTATGAATGGAATCCATGCTTTTATTTTGGTCATAAGAGTTGCAATGTAGTCATAGTCAAACCTGATAGTGATTTTTTTTATTTTTATCGGAGAATAAGCCCAAGCAGTCTTCATCACCAGGTCCTTGTCTTGGCTGGAAAGAACTTTTGCAATAATAGATCTGGGGACTGGAGGATTTTTTTTTCAAAGAAGAAGTCAAAACAGATCAATGAGCTCTATCAATACCAAAAGAGAGAGCTTCTGGTAGATATAAAATGTTAGGCGTCCAGTTAGTTAAAAACTGAAACATACTGTCTCCTTTTTCCTTTTCTGGTATTTCATATATCCTAATATTATTTCTTTTAGATTTATTTTTGAGGTCCTCTAGTTTTTCCATAAGCAAAGTATTTTGTTTTAACAGGAATTCTGCTATCCACGTCACTCTGCCATTCTGCTTTCCAGGTCACTTAATGTCTCTTCTATTGCTGAGATCTGAACAAGATTGCTTGTTGTTTTATGATCTCTCTTAAGATTTCTGTTTGTTTCTTGGAATCTTCTTTTATATTGTCCACTCTGATTTCACTTTCACCAAATTTAACAGAAAGCTCCTGGATACTGCCCATTATAGAATGTAGTTCCTCACTGAGTTGTCTTGAGAGTTCAGTTTTGAGTGGCTCATTCTGTCAAAACAGTCAAAACTTGATTTTGTCTTTCAAATAGTTGTCCAAATTTGTTTAAAAGACTCAAAATGTATAAGAAGATAAGCTTTTGTTAATTTTTGTAAAATTAAATTCTGTCAGAAAAAAAAAAGAAAATAAAGCAGAGCTAAGAATTTGTGCTGTTTGGAGTCTGTCATCTTCAGGTAGAAGTAGATTTTGAAGTGTCTGGGTTTTATCTGGTTGCTGACCAGATATATATACATCCAGACAAACACACACACACACACACACACACACACACACACACACACACACACACACACACACACACACACACATACTCTCTCTCTCTTTCCCAAGCACACTTGCACATGTTCCATATACACATACTCCCAGTCACACATGTACACGCACATGCACCATACACATGCATGCTCATGCAAAAAAAAAAAAAAGAGGAAATATGTTACATAATGACAAAGTTAGGAATGGGTTACTCATAATGTAGTGGTTGCAAAGTGACACTGGCTATCATTTCAGAGGAAACTGCAACTTAATTGTGCCTATCACAATCCGGAGAGTAGTACAGATTATGAATTGTTATGTATGAGCTACATTTAAACCAAACAGTAACTCCACCAGCTAGAGATGAAGCATTATCTAGTGCTGTCTTACAGAAAAAGGGAAAATGGTACTGCCACTGAGAGTGCTCATTGTTGCCTCTTCCATAGTCCTTGGCTTGTTTATTTGGAGGAAGAAACAGACCAGCTGGAGTGAGAAAACCACAGTGAAAATTTATATGAGGATCTAGGCAAACTTCATTGAATAAATAGAAAACTGAGTTAAGACTGATACCTGGAAATAGTGTAATGACCTGAAGGGTCAATAGACTTTCTCAGTGCTAGATTACTGTTGGTAGGCAGCAGTACCACATAAAATAATGACTCTGGGCAAGAAGTCTAGATCTTATAGTGCCATAAAGAGGCATCTCAAAAAATGTGATTTTAATTCACATTAGACATTTGACTTTTAGAGGAGAACTGAGGTGGTATCCATACAAGAAGGGGAAAATTTGCTAGAATCCCAGAGAACTTATCAACTCTTTACTTGTGAGGAGAGGAGGCCCAAATGTGGATGCAGTAGAGGAACTGCTAGCAGCACATAGTAGTGATTATGTGGATGTTTCTTTGGAAGTAAATCAAACCATACCAGATGAATAAGAGGATGATATTCTAGTGACTGCTATAAATAAGACTGCCTAAAGCTGTGATATTTTGCAAGAATTAATGAATGAAGATGAGCATGAGTATTGTATAGATGTTGTAGAAAACATCTTGCCTTGGATATTACAGGACATCTAGTAGGAATATAGCAATGCTCCATGCTGCAGCTGGTGTGTAGACTGGACACAACAGGGTTATGAATGTCCAGAATTATCACTGCCATCAAACAACAGCTAAGAAGTATAAGCCAGTAGGAAATTACTTCTTAAGTTAATACTTTTGTAGCAGCTATCAATACTGTATGCAAAAGTATGAACTGTTGCATCCAGCTGTAAAACAGCTGTTGGTGACACTTCATTATAAAGGTACTGATATTATGTCTATTGTTTTGAGATTTTCTAATATATATGTGTGGTTTTATACAGCAAGGCCACTTATAATATTATTCATCTGGCAAAGGAACATTTTTTAGTTATTTAAAGCATTATTACTTCTGCAGGAATGCCTGTAGACATGTAGATTTGAAGTGAGAAATTGAATTGCAAGACAGTTGTGAAGGAGCAATGTTAAAAAAAAATTGGGCAGCAGGTATACTTGAATATAAGGTTTGGAAGCTTGTATTGATTTTCAAGTTGAACATTATGTGGAGGTTAGGGCATCTTATAAATGTGTATTAAAAAAGTGTGAGCAATTTAAGAAGTGGGTTCACTTAAGACATTGAAGACAGTACTGCAGTATGTGTAAAAGTGCTAATCCTTTTTACATAGATAAAGTATAAAATGCTGAGAAAGAAACGAGGGATGAAATGTCAGAATAATATATTACTTGAAATGATTAAGAGTTGAAGCCATTAAGATTGATGAAAACCTGTAGGACTCTTGGAGTATATGGAATCAGCCAACCCAGGTCAATATATGTGATCTAGGTCCATAACATTGCAAAAAGGCAAATAATTCTAGTCCTGACCATCTCAGAATGGGAGCGAGGAATGCGGCCAGTTCTGAGATGAAGCAAGATACAGCTCATCATATTAAGGATCTTTATTGTTCTAGGTTAGTTTTCTTGATCAGAGGTGGTCATGTAAAAACCTGAGTGACAAAATCTTTGTTAGAAAGTCCCTGTAGTTAGGGATCCCATTTTTATAGTTCATCTCTATAAGGACATTTGTGTATGTGTAGGTATCCTTATTGAAGTTGATCCTCCTGATAAGGACGCTTGTGGTCAGTGAAATCTCTTAGACCCATAGAATAAAACTATTACCCATAAAATCATCTAAAAAAGGATATCCTAATAGTACATATCATCCTAATAAGGATGTTTGGAGATCAATGGAAGGAATTTGTCCTAATAAGTAGATAGTAGAGTAGTGTGGTGTGACTGACAACCATTACAGGGTGGGTTGGGTTGTTGCCTCTGAGATTGCAGATATATGTTAAGATGGCCTTGTGATTGCCCTTGGTGGATGTGTCCAATTTGTACTCCTAGTTAGCCTTACAGTAATCCACCTGTGACCTTATATGCTTGTTTAGACAAAGGTTAAGTCACTGCCAAGTTGGTGCCTGCTTCTATTCTGACCTGTACAGCTGACATAGTGACCAATTATGTGGTTTGTGTATTTCTGCTGTCCAGCAAAGGGGATTACTCTACTTTGGTGGAGACAGGTTTTACAAGTAATAAATAAACGGATCCAAAGTAGTAAGATGGATGAAAATAATAGTCCAGCACACTCAGGACAACTGTAAGTTTAATAAATGAAGCGCTTTTCGTCTGCTAACATGAGCAGACTTCTTCAGACATTACAAAATTGTATTTTAAAAACTTAAATAGTACCAGGACCTTCGTTGATGGACATATTAACCAATCAAACAAAAGGTAGCCTAAATTTAAAAATTAAACACCTGATCACATTACTATTTTAAGGTCCCCATAAAAATGATTCATACAAATCTAAAAACCAAACAGTAATTGTGAATCATACATAACTCATTCACCACTCTAAGCTGAAATTAAATATTAATTACACGTAAAATATAAAAGTAAATAAAGAATAAACCAAGACAAACAAATTAATGTATTATCTAGATAGATTTTTCAACTTTAACAGGCTGCTGATAGAACAGCCGTCATTCAGCCCAGGTAATACATAGGCATTTAATCTATTCTGCCACCAAAGTTCTGAAGCCTCCAAGAACAAGTGTATAGGGGCCCCTCTCTTATTTTCAGATATCTGGTCTATCACTACAAATCTAAAATAGTGGTCTTTATACTGGGTAATGTGTTTGGCAAGTGCATTATCTGATTTTTCTTTGCTGATGGCGTATTGATGTTCGTAGATTCGCTCTCTTAATCTACGCTCAGTCTTGCCCACATAGAATCCTGCACACTTTTGACATTGAGCTAAATATACGACCATCCTAGAGTTGCAGGTACATCTACAACGAATGTCGAATCTAATATTATCGATTACAAATCTATTAGATTCATGGATGTGTCTGCACTGATTGCAATTTTGACATTTATACATGCCAGGCGTTCGTGTGGGATTGCCATCAGGTTGTTCTAACAAAGATTTCAGGTTTTGGCCTCTTCTAAAAGTGACCTCAGGTCTATTACCCACTTTGCCAAACACTGCATGGTTGACACGAAAAATGTTCCAGTTCTTTGTAATAATGTCCATTATAAGATGACTATTAGGACAATAAGTCAAAATTAGTCTGTTATTCATGTGGGAATCAGACGCCAACTGGTCAACTTGCGTGGATACTACCATGTTGGCAGACTCGCTATTTGGGGCAATCTTAAGACTAGGTTGATATGTACCATTCAGTCTCTTATCAGCCACCTCTTTAACTAAACTCTCAAGTAAGTTTGGGGGATACCCTCTATGAAGGAACATATTCACAAGTAATTTACACTCATTATGAAAGTCCTCCTCTAAACTCACCATCCGGGCCGCTCTAACAAGCTGCCCCTTTACTACCGACCTTTTTTGGTAGTTCGGATGGCAACTACTGAAGTGAAGTAAAGAGTTGGAGTGTGTAGGCTTTCTATAAATGCTTGCTACATAATTGTTCAAATCCTCATTTTTCACTAACCAAATGTCTAAATATGCAATGGCATTAACACTGAAGTTAGAAGTAAAGGACAAAAAGTCAATTGACATATTGAAGAAATCCAAGATCACCTTACTATCAGATTCGCTTCCCTCTAACAAAATAAAAATGTCATCAAGGTACCGTGTATAGTACCTAATCTTTGACATGAGTGCTTGATTGTTCAGTACATTCTCCTTTTCCCAATAGGACATTACCATGTTAGCCAGGCTTGCCCCACAGGGCAACCCCATGGCAACCCCTATTTTTTGAAGATAAAAATTCTCACCCAACATAAAATAATTGTTGAATAAGATCATGTCCAAAAGTTCCATGACCAGTGAGATTTCATCAGCTGGGGCACCCTTGTTTTTAAGAGAAAAACCCACCCATTCAAGTGCTACTTATAGGGGAATACAGATGTACAAATCTTTGACATCAATTGTCAAGAAATTGTAATTTTTATTAAATTGTTAATTCCCCTATTTTTCCTAGGAAAGACCAGGAATCTTTGCAGATTTGTTCTTCCTGTTTCAAATATTTCTGTAGTATAGAATCTACGAGTTTAGCACAGGAATATGTAGGGGATCCTCGTCCGTCAACTAGTGGACGCATGGGAGGGTTAAAGAGATCCTTATGGATCTTTGGGATCCCAAAAAGGCAAGGAAACCTCGGATATAAAGTGGTAAGGTATTTATACTGATCCTGGTCTATTCTACCTTCAAAAAACATTTCATCTAAGTTATTTTTGATGCTACGGTAGGCATTGTTAACTTCGGACCTAGAACTTAAAGAGTACGCATCATTAGAAAGTAAGTCAAGCATTCTATCAAAATAGTCGACTTTATCAAAAACCACTACTCCTCCTTCTTTATCTGGTTTACAAATACGTAAACAGTGTGACTTTACAAAATCAAGTAGTAACATTTCTTCCCTACAAATATCCTTTGTTCCTACATTGGATGAATACAAATTCCTATCTCTTAAATCAAGTTCACACATATTTTCAAAAGATTGAATTAAAGGGTGTAGTGGGGGGTTGAACATACTAGGGACCCTAATTCTATTGTCATAAGAATTATTGCTATTGATGTTATTATCAAAAAGCAAATTAAAATTCAACTTACGGGTGAACAATTTGATATCAATAATAGTCCCTACTAAATCTAATCTTTGATGAGGGACATAAGTATGCCCTTTAGATAGAAAATCTGCTAGATCATTCGGAATAGTGACAGAAGAAAAATTATAAATGTTAAAGTCGCCTATTTGGTTGGTAGAAATAACTGGTCTCACAACTTCATTAATAGGAAGGTCCAAATGGTTATCGGTGTTAATAACTGAGTTAGTAACTATGGTTGGAACCAAATTCATAAGAGAAGAAGAGTCAGTACATAAAACATTACTGTCAGCATTGGCAAAACCACTCCCATCATAACATTTACGTAAGGGAGGGCCCAAATTGCTGACAGAACTAATTATTACAGTCTCTGTTGGTTCAATTTCTGATGGTTCCCATTGTTTTGTTGCTGATAATTGTTCCTTTGTTTTGGAATGGCCCCCAGATGGCTGGCATTGTGAAAAACCTGCTGTTGGCCATTATACATAGGTGTAGTTGTTTTATTAGACTGTTGTCTCCGATTTTGCAACCTCTCACTCCTCCTGACTACATGTTCAGTTTGTATATCTACAAAAGAATCCAAATCTCTGATGTTGGTATTTGGAGCATCGCTGGCGGTGGCAACAGTAGGGCCATTAACATTGGCCATAGTATGTTGCAAAACTTGTGATGGTGCAGGAGGGGGATACGCTACCCCTTGTTCATACGCCTTGCAGTCACGCTCCAGTTTTTTAACTTTATTAAGCTTTAGTTTATTCAGGTACTGGTCGATGCTACTAAAGCATCGGCTATAGTCATATTTGAACCTATTAAATTCTTCATGCACTTTAATGGAGTTGTCCAACTCAGTTATTTCGGTAGTTAACTGACCTACCCAAATAGAATAGTGCTTAATCATTAATGTTAGTAAATCAAAGCCTTGCTGGTCAAATAACTTTAGAAGATCCTTGTGAAAATCTGAGTTTACAACCAAGCCTGTCGGGTACTGAAAGTGTCTTAAACCTTTTGGTATCACCTTACAGTTAAGGCACTCCTTAAAATACGAGATTTCTAGCTTTAACTTTTTAAGCTTTAGGAGTAATTTATCAAATAGTTTCAGTTTATCTGATAGTGAATTATTTACCTCATGATGTTCAACTTGGTTAGGAGGCCTCGTATTAGCTGTTCCATCCCCATATCTAAAAAACACAAAGTCTTCCGTTAACCAGTTGCCAAGAACAGGAGCTCCGTTCAATAAATTACAATCCATATGGTCGTTTACATGCTCAAGTTGCTGAAAAGGTACTAAGTGGCGCTGTGTATCGCCACCTAAAACTGTGACAGGTTGAGGCTCTCCAGTTTCAGTGTGTTCATTGGAATTCAATACGTTACTCATTCCGGAACGTAGAGAGGGTTCAATAATAATGCTTGAAGAAAGCAGAGCACTGCTTAAAGGAAGCAGGGCACTAGATTCTTTACGTGCATTCATTTGGGACGGCGAAATATTTGCTTCTCGCAATGATACAACGCCCCCTGGCGTGTATTCAGCTAGAGTGGTTTTCAAGTTGCCTGCCAAAGGCAAAATAAGATTTTTCATGTCTTGTTGTTGTGTGTCAAGTTTATCCAGTCTCGCACAAAGCGAGTCCATCCTTTGGAATAACGATTCAAACAAATTGTCCTGAGCTGCCGTAGGAGAAGTAGCTGGTGCCGGCAATGCACTATTGCAGCTCCTAAGTAATGCAGGAATAGCATTAGGTGAAAGTCCATCGCTACTAACGGATCCAGAAGCCATAAACCACTAATTAAACCAAACGCAAACTAAGAAATAAATAAACGGATCCAAAGTAGTAAGATGGATGAAAATAATAGTCCAGCACACTCAGGACAACTGTAAGTTTAATAAATGAAGCGCTTTTCGTCTGCTAACATGAGCAGACTTCTTCAGACATTACAAAATTGTATTTTAAAAACTTAAATAGTACCAGGACCTTCATTGATGGACATATTGACCAATCAAACAAAAGGTAGCCTAAATTTAAAAATTAAACACCTGATCACATTACTATTTTAAGGTCCCCATAAAAATGATTCATACAAATCTAAAAACCAAACAGTAATTGTGAATCATACATAACTCATTCACCACTCTAAGCTGAAATTAAATATTAATTACATGGTTCATAGGTAGATAATAGGCTATCTGCCCGAAGGCATTTATAAGCCTAGCCGGAATGTGTTGGCTTTTGCCATCCCATTAGATTAGTTCCCTGTGCCTCTGTCCAGCAGAGCCACTGAAGTGATCCCCAGGGTAAACTTTCTGTTTCCCATCCACTCGTCAAGGTTTCTCTTGAAGAGGGTTAGTGAGGAGCTCTGCCCAATGTAGATTGGAATCTTGTTCCAGAGCATGGGAAGTCTCTGGGACAGGAATCTATCCCTCCAGTACGTCCTATTTATTGTTGCAGTGAGGTTTTGATCCCTGGAGCATGTGGCTCGAGGGGATATGGTTTCCTTAGGTGGAGCATGTCCATCAATTCTGGGTTGACATGGCCTTGTATGTCAGGCAGAGATTACCTCTGAGTAGGCGGTATGCAACCGAGTACAGCTGGAGTTTCTTCAGTCGAGCTGCATAGGGCATCTGCTTGATGCCAGTGATCTTCTTGATGAGGTACTTCTGTGGTCTTTCCAGTTGTTGTAGGTGTCTTGTAAGGTACATCCCAAATGGGGCATTGTACTCTATGATGGGTCTGATGAGTGATGCATAGAGGGGCCCAATGACCTCTTTCGATCTGGATGCAAACCCTTTTGTGATTAGGTGGGCCACATAGAAGGATTTTCTAACCACTTTGGCAATGTGATTATCAAAGAAGAGGTTACTATCTACTTGGGTCCCCAGATCCCTTATTCCATCTTCCATATTTAGGGGACTACCACCTATGTGATAGTTTGTGGGTACTTTGTTTTTTTCCAAAGGGGATGAATATGCACTTTTTGGTGTTTAGCTTGAGGCCATGGTTTTGACACTAGGGATCTGCCTCAGTGAGACCCTGTTGGAGGATGTCTGTGTCAGCTGGATTGTCAATTATAGCCCCTAGTTTGCAGTCGTCTGCAAACTTGGTCAGCCATAGTCCTCCTGTGCTTGCCTGTACCTCTCATGACATAGTGGTTTATGTTCAGGCTGGTGAGCTTGTCTATAATACCTGAGTGCAGAATCATGTTGAAGGCCTTTGTGAGTTCTAGGTAGGCTGTGTGGACCACCTTTCCCTCATCTATCGCCTTGATAACTGTCTAAAAGAAGTCCACCAGGTTTAGGAGGCATGATCTGCCCTTAAAGTCGAACTGGGTAGGGTCTAGTGTTTGGAGGTTCCCAATGACTCTTTTAATGAGATCCGTGATGATGCACTCCATAGCTTTGCAGACCAAGCTAGTCAGGCTTATAGGGCGATAGTTCCCGGGATCTGTTGTGGCTCCACCTTTGTGGAGCAGAATAACCGTTGCTGTGCACCACTCTGTGGCACATAGCCTGTGGAGAGGCTGAGTTTAAACAGTGTGTTTAGGTGAGGGGTTAGTTCATCTTTGAGTTCGTGCAGCCTGGACACCATCCAGTCCCATTGATGCTGTGTTTTTGGCTTTGGAGAGGGCTGTTTTAACCTCAGTGTTTGTGACTTCAGGGGCACTACATTCTTCTGGTATACCTATGGGCCTTTTTGGAGGTGAGAGGGGGTGAAGTTTGCAGTGAACCTGTCTGCCAGGAGTTTGGCTATATCTGTCAGTTCAGTGTATTTTGTGCCATTCTGCACTAACTCCATGCAGATCTGAGAATTGCCACTTAGATTCTTGACATAGCTAAATAATGCCTTGTGGTTATCTTTGGAGTCTGTGGCAATTTTTCTTTTGAAGCTAGCCTTGGATGATTTTATGAGGGAATGTAGTTTCTTGCTGATACTGGTCAGGGATGTCTTCCCTTCTTGGGATTTTACTCTTTTCTGTACTATTCTAGTAGCCATGACTGTGTCAGGGCAATGCAACAACCAGTATCTGTAGAAATCTACTCTGTTGGATGCGCAAAAACTAAGATTACACACATGTACAACATGTACAGCTTATTTAGCTGACTTTTGCATCCCATGTCTGTTTTTATGAGGCAGCCAGGTATACCTCCTCATACCTACATGTGCACAGGTAATACCTGATATACATTTCTGTTCCATGTCAGTATGGCACACTGTATTTGCACTCTTGCTGCTCAGTCATTCCTGTCAATCTGTTAGAGTAGGACATCTGGAGGATGTCACACATGAATGTGGGGTAATGGGACAAAATTAGTGACACTTTCTTAATATTGCTGTAAGACACAAGTCATTTGATATCATAGTACCCTTTGCATTCACAGACATACCCTAGAGGATGTCTGATGCTCATATGGCAGGAAGAGAGGAGAAAGGCTAGGAGTATGTCAGTGAGGGTAGAAACTTTTAATGCTGGCAGTATGACTGGTATGGGGACAGAGCTAACTGATATGATGGACAGAAGGAAGGTTGATATGTTGTGTGTGCAAGAGACCAGATGGAAGGGGGGTAAGGCTAGCCATATCAGTGTCAAGTCCAAATATTTCTATCATGCTGTGGATGGGAGGAGAAAAGGTGTAGGGGTCATCCTTTAGGAACAGTATGCCAAGAGTTTTTTTTGGAGGGGAAAAGAGTGTTGAATAGAGTGATGTTCATGAAGCTGGAAATTGATGGTGTAATGATGACTGTTGTTAGTGCATATGCTCAGCATGTACAATGGATGAGACAGAAAAACTTTCAAGTGAGTTGGATGAAGTGATGAACTTGTGATGACTGTACCCAAGGGTGAGAGAGTGGTGATTGAAGCATATTTCAATGGGCATGCTGGTGAAGGGAACAGAGGGGATGTGGAAGTGACTGGTAGGTATAATGTTTTGCAAAAGAATGCAGAAGGTGAGATGGTGGTGTAGTTTGCAAAAAGGATGGGCAATGTTGTGGTGAATAAGTATTTTAACAAGACAGAGGAGCATAGGGTGACATACAAGAGTGGAGGAAGATGCACACAGTTGGATTATCTCCTATGCAGGTGGGCCTGTTTGAAGGGGATTGGTAACTGTAAAATGGTGACAGGGGAAAGTGTATTTAGGCTGCATGGAAGGTTGGTTTCTGGATGACACTGGTGATCAAGAAGACGAGGAGGAGTTTGAGGGCAGCACCAAGGATCAGATGGTGGAAAATTAAAAAGGGTGATTGTGAGGGTGAGTTCAGGGAAGAGTTAAGACAGGCACTGGGTGGCAGTGAAGGGTTACCGAATAGCTGAGTAACTACAGCAGAGCTAGTAAGGGAGATGACTAGAATGGTGCTTGATGTGACATCTGGACAGAGGAAGGAGGACAAGGAAACCTGGTGCTGGAATGAGGAGGTACAAGGGAGTATACAGAGAAAGAGGTTGATGAAGAAGAAGTGGGGTTGTCAGAGAGATGAACAAAGTAGACAGGAGTATAAAGAGATGAGGTGCATGGCAAAGAGAGAGGTGGCTAAGGCTGAGAATGAGGCATATGAAGGGGTGTATGAAAGGGTGGACACTAAGGATGGAGAATAGGACCTTTACTAATTGGCTAGACAGAGGGACTGAGCTAGGAAGGATGTGCAGCAGATAAGGGTGATAAAGGATAATGAGGGAAACATACTCACAAGCGAGAAGAGTGTGTTGAGCAGATGGAAAGAGTACTTTGAGGGGCTGTTGAATGTAGAGAATGAGAGAGAGCGAATAAAGGTTGGATGATGTGGGTTTGGTGAATCAGGAAGTGCAATGGATTAGCAAGGAGGAAGTAAGGATAGCTATGAATAGGATTAAGAATGGAAAGGCTGTTGGTCCAGATGACATACCTGTGGAAGCATGGAGGTGTTTAGGAGAAATGGGAGTGGTCTTTTTAACCAGATTATTTAATGTAATCTTGGAAACTGAGAGGATTCGTGAGGAATGGAGAAAAAGTGTTTTGGTACCGATTATAAAAATAAGGGTGATGTGCAGAAGTTATGGGAAAGAGTAGTGGAAGGTAGGTTAATAAGGGAGGTGAGGATTACTGATCAGCAGTATGCTTTCATGGCAGGAAAGAGCAGTACAGATGCAATGTTTGCTCTGAGACTCTTAATGGAGAATTACAGAAAAGGTCAGACGAAGTTGCGTTGTGTCTTTGTGGACTTAGGGAAAGCCTAGAACGGAGTTGTGGTATTGTATGAAGAGGTCCGGAGGAATCTGTAATAGTCCTACAGGATATATACAAGGGTAGTGTGACAGCAGTGAGTTCTGCAGTGGAAGTGACAGGTATTTAAGGTGGAGGTGGGATTATATCAGGGATGAGCTCTGAGCCCTTTTTTATTTGAAGTGGTGATGTACAGGTTGCAAGACAAGATCAGACAGGAATCCCCTTTGACTGTGACGTTTGCAGATGACATTGTGATCTGCAGTGAGAGCAGGGAACAGGTTGAGGAGACCCTGGAGAGGTGGAGATATGCTGTAAAGAGGGGAGGAATGATGGTCAGCAGGACTAAGACAGAATATATGTGTGTGAATGGGAGGGAGGATAGTGGAATGGTGAGGATGCAGGGAGTAGAGTTTGCAAAGGTGGATGAGTTTAAACACTTGGGATCAACAAGTGCAGAAAAATGACGAGTGTGGGGGAGAGGTGAAGAAGACAGTACAGGCAGGTTGGAGAGGGTGGAGAAGAGTGTCAGGAGTGATTTGTGACAGATGAGTACCATTAAGAGTGAGCAGGAAGGTCTACAAGAGGGCAGTGAGACCAGCTATGTCATATGGGTTGTAGACAGTTGTACTGACAAAAAGGTAGTAGTCAGAGCTGGATGTGGTAGCGTTAAAGATGTTACGATTGCACTGGGTGTGACTTGGGTGGACAAGATTAAGAATATGTATGTTAGAGGGTCAGCCCAGGTTGGAGGGTTTGGAGACAAAGCCAGAGAGTAGTGGGATTATGTTGGTTTGGACCTGTGCTGAGGAGGGATGCTGAGTATATTGGAAAAAGGATGGTAAGGATGAAGCTGCCAGGTAAGAGGAAATGAGGAAGGCCTAAGATAAGGTTTCTGGATGTAGTGATAGAGGACATGCAGGTGATTGGTGTGACAGAGCAAGATACAGAGGACAGGAAGAAATGGAGACAGATGATCTGCTGGGGCGACCCCTAATGGGAACAGCAAAAAGAAAGATAAGTAGATGTTGTAATGTCAGTCTTCACAGGTTGTCAATAATTTGCCAGACATAACACAACTCTATGAGTAAATGACTACAAATATGAGATACACATATGGTCAGTGTGCATAACACTAGACAGTTGTATGGTATGAGCTCAGTATATCATATGGAGTTCAACACACATCTGCAACAGTAGTTTACTATGCAAATACCCTGTATAGGTCTCTCACATTTCTGACACAAACAGGTATATCATAGTTGCATTCACAATTAATATATGTATATCTATGGCATCTCAGTAACTGGCCTAGTAGTGTCACAGTCAGTATTGTTCAACACACACTCCAGTAGTAGTCATATGTGAGCCGTCCTTTCCTGGGGTGAGTCAGGGGCCTGAGCTGTGATCTGTATCACTGCATAGAGACCCAGATGCTATGACCATATGTTCTGATCAGCGATATATCAGTACAGCAAGTCTTGTTGAGAAATATTTGTGCTGAACCTGATTGATCAACTAGCTCTTCTTACTAGGCTCAGCCTACACTCCTCTTCTCAGTAAACAAGATCCTATCTTAATAACAGCAAACCTTCTCCTTTCCACATACTATTACTTACATCTTCTTAATTTCATCAATGTGAATACTTTTGTACTACTGAATTGTTCATAATCAGATGCCTTCTCACTTATATATTATGTATTGAAACTGCACGTGCATTATACTACTTATACCTGATTATACTCCACTATGTTATGGTCTTCTGACCTCTTTGATTATTTCTCACTAATGTACCTGCTTTGTGCATTGCTTACCTTAATTTGTATAAACGGTTTTGTTATTGTTATTGTTTTCATTCGGAGCTTATCTCCCTAGGCCTCTACTGAAAATGGACATATATCCAGTTAGACTAGCCCGGTCAATAAATGTAAAATAAGTAAAATAAAAATAAATAAATTTGTTGAACTTCCTATTTCTCATTATTACATACCCCCTACTGCATTCCATTACATGCTTACTTGTTTGGCATACCTTTTTTTTTCCAAGTATGGTTGGTTGGATTCCAATATGTGTTACCTGGTCGGTCTGTCGGTCTGTCCATCCCAGATGTAGGGTATATATCTGTTTTGCATAGGCAGCAGCTTGTCTTTTGTAGGTAATTCTCATGAGCAGCTAATGGCCTGTGCACCAATCAATGTCCCCCACTTGTTAATTGCATGCAGAACAACTGTGGTGTTATTCCTATAGCCAATGGCATGGTAATACACTCCTATAATTGAGTACTTCATGTGGGTGTTGCCCCTTTTCCTTGCCTGTGAGGAGGACTTCATGGAGGTGTGTGAACAACATCCTCACAGAGAGTAGCTGGAAATACCTCTTACAATGAAAACAGTGGAGACAGCCCTACAAACAGGGGGAGAATTTTCCAGACATAGGGACAGAATGTAAGTATTGCTGTTATACAGTTGAATTAATGCTAGTTTAACAGGGTTTGTGTGTACATAGCTTTTCTGCCTGATTTTAAGTCTGACAGTGTTATGTGGTTGACATAACTCTCAACGTGTAAGGCTATCCGCAGAATGGCCAGATTTTGGACTCTCATGTTTGGTGTGTTCTTCAGACATTCTTTGTCTTTGGAACATCAGTAGCATACTGTAGGGATTGTAGTCAGTAAATGGTATCATCTATTTGTGTTTCTGACTTCATATACCTCAGAAAAGATATGTTACAACAAACTCTCTTACATCAGCAACTGTCTCAGTTTATAACAACAATATTTCACATATGTCCCTATTTTGGGGCCTTTGTCCCCCAAGTATGTCAGGCTTTGTCCAGATGTCATGTAGTAAGAGGTTGATAGGTGGGGTATATCTTTATTTAGTGCCTTAATTCCTGATATCATCCCAGTGATGTATCAGAATTCCAGACATGTTATGTGTAAGAGGCCTTATATATGAGGACAAAGCCTGGACATTCTGTGGGACTCTGAACAGTTGAGAGGTCTGTGTATTTCTGGCTATTGTTGACAGAATGTTAGGATTGTGTATCAGTGTAGTGTGTCAATGTTATAATGCTGTTTAAAAGAGAGCTTACAGTACTTTGGTTTAGGTTTCAGGTGTCCGTGTGGTGAAACCTAGTCTTGCCTCTGTTGATCCACATTCATTGCTTGTGTTTAACCAAAAACCCACATTGTCCTGGTATTGGCTCTGCGATACTGTAGTTGCCTTTAAGACGGAAGTGTACAGATGAGCGGTATGATTTGGGAAGAGTGCATATTGGATGTACCAACCCTGCTGTCATTTGCAGGCATGTGGTGGGACAACTGGACAGTTATACACAGTTTATTAGTATACCCTTCACACAGCTACTGGCAACATTTACTTACCTGTAAAACCTGGGGGGAAAATATCTGTTACCACTACCTGACTGTTTTTACATTTATTCCTGATTCTTTGTGTGTAGATATGCACACATCTTAGTACCACTCCCTGGAATCCAACCATGTCTGGGTGTGCAAAACTAACAACTAAGCTACTTCTCATCACACTGAGCTACTGGGGAATGGTTGGCTTTTGTTTCAGTTGTTTCTCCCTAATAGTCTCTTGGCTAGACAGTCTGAACTTGTAATTCTGTGATGCATGCATGACAGATAGTTATTGCACTGTGCATTACTCATTTGGATTATTACAACCTGGAAAGCAAAGGTTAGCCCAAGGCAATGCTGCATGGTACACACATTGATACTTGACATACATTGGATATAAAAAGTTTACACACCCCTATTAAAATGCCAGGTTTTTGTGATATAAAAAAATGAGAATATAATAAATCATTTCAAAACTTTTCCCACCTTTGATGTGACCTATAACCTGTAAAATTCAATTGAAAAACAAACAAATATGCTAGGGGAAAATATAAAAAAATAAAAAAAACTTACAATACGCTGGTTGCATAAGTGTGCACACCCTTAAACTAATACTTTGTTGAAGCACCTTTTGATCTAATTACAGCATTCAGTCTTCTTGGGTAGGAGTCTATCAGCATGCCACATATTGACTTGACTCTGTATCCATCAAGTTATTTGCCTCCCACCCATTCTTCATTCAAAGCCATTCTGAAAGACTTCCCAGCCAAAAGCTTTCTTTGTTCTTGCTCAACACCAGTGTAAATTATATCACCAAATGTGAACAGATATCTGTTCATACCTTACACCTCATTACTCTCAGTTCTTCACGCACTTCCTTACATCTATCAATTTCTTTCCCTGGCTTTCTCTCTAAATATACCATAAGCCTGCTTTTTTTTCCTCACTTCATATTGTAATTCCTGATTTTTTTATACTAACCTACATTTAATTTCTATGTAAACTGTCTAAAATTTCTCTAAATCATTGTAACTTATACATATATATATATATATATATGTGTTTAACCAATATTTTCATATTATGTCTAATTTGGTATAATTATTTAAATTGTAGTTGTTTTTGTATTATTTTTAAATATTGTAAAATTATTGTTCTTAAAATGTTCTGTAATACTTTGGAGTTTTTCTCCCTGGGTCTCCACTGAAAATGCGTCCCACCCAATCAAACTTTCCCAGTAATCAAATGTCAATAAGTAAATATTACAGGGTGATATTCATAGTCTGGGATTTCTTAGATTAGCAGCACTTGTCTATAAATAGTGCTGATACATGTATATGCAACTAAACCTAGTGCAAGTTATTCACTTTGACAAAAGAAATGAGAAGACATTGTGGAAAACATGCCTACGTATGGAAAAAATGTAAACTTCATGAAGATAAGTATTAAGTATCTGCAAAGGACTATGTGAAAGCTGTAAGCTTTGCAGGACTTTATATGTATTTGGATGTTGTGGGCAAAGTGGCTATGTGCAGTCATGCTTAAATGACTTAAGGCAAGTTGCAGACTGA
Source organism: Protopterus annectens (assembly GCF_019279795.1). Taxonomy (NCBI): domain Eukaryota; kingdom Metazoa; phylum Chordata; order Ceratodontiformes; family Protopteridae; genus Protopterus; species Protopterus annectens. The sequence continues at coordinate 909,716,080 of NC_056725.1, forward strand.
GTGCTTCTATATCACAACATCAAATCAGTAAATGTCGAATGCTCACATGAGTGAATATTCACGTACTTGTAAACTGTATTGTGGGGGCTGCGCCTCCCACAAACCCCGCTAAATATATATTTCTACTCCAAGGTTGCACTACTTGTGATGAAAGGGCAAAAATCCTGATCTTCACTGTATCGTGAACAAAATATATAAACTTTAAGGAAAGAATATTGTCTCATGTGAGCATTTGACATTTACTAATTCGATGTTCTGATATAGACCTGACTGAGAAGCTTTAATAATTAATATTTTAAACCCTGATGATTTCATTAAAGATTGAATAGGGGGAGATAGGAATGATTTAAAAATGGGAGATGCAATAAAATGGAAGAGAAAGCAGCAACATTTCAATAGGGTTGTACTGGAGGGGGATCCCTATCATATGACAGAAATCCCACTTCCTCCAGTGGATCCCTATCATATGATAGAGGCCTCATTTGACTGAATCACATTTGACTGAGACCAAAAGACTGAAATTTCAAAAGACTAAAAAGTCACTTGATTGAAACCCGTAAGACTGAAACCCATAATACTGAATTTCAATATACTATGGTTTAAACTGGACCATATAAAACCAGACTAGGTGGAAGCTGCACCCCTCACACACCCTAACTATATATACTTACTCCAGGATTGCACTACAGTGGGGAAAAGAGCATATACCTTTCACTTACCTTACAGTAGTCTACATGCTGCCACTACTATGCCCACCTAGTCTGGTATATCTATTTTAAATTTCAGTCTTTTGGTCTCAGTCAAATGCAATTCAGACAAATGAGGTTTTTATCATATGATAGGGATCCCTTGGAGGAGGTGGGGGGGGTGATGTTTTTGGTGGGGGATAGACCCCCTATTTTTCAATTTTTTTGAGATTAGTGTTGGTTGGGAGTAGGTAGTAAGCTGTAGGAAAAAGAACCCTGATGTTGAGGGGACAGAGGCCTGTGGTGGCACGATGGTCAGCTCCTACTGGGGAAATGAGTCTTTCACATCCTGAATAGTAGCCTCTATATGCTGAAGCCACCATCCACAGCTTGCTCCACCACAGCCTTAACAAAGTCCCGAAGGCACCATTCATTGAGGCTTCCAGGCTGCCATGTGCCAAGGTGCCTAAAGAACCGGTGCCACCACCCTGACCTTGTAAATCTGTCTTTGGACCAGCAGAGGGTGAATGTTCCCTAAACTGGAAGGTAGGCAGCTGGGCTGTTGCTGATGAATTTGGATCTGTAAAAATATTAACAGAAATGGGTGAGAAAGAAAATAAACAAAGACAAAGTAATGCATAATTTAAATAAACAAAGAGAGAAAGGAGGAGAGAGAAAATACACACAATAAATTCAAAGATAATATTATACAGCATTAAATTTCTTACTATAAAATAATTTTATTTTTATAAATCTTTATTGAAGTAAAACAAAATGCTCAGGAAGTGCTTCTGTATACTTGGAAACAATGAGATGGGAACTGCTTATTTATACTTGGGAAGAATTCATGCATTGTTACCAAGTCTTGGTAGGGTTTGCATTTTGCAGTCTATTAAACTAACATACATGATAATTACATATCACATCATATTTGTGCTTTATATGCATTTGAAACCACTTTTTATAAAATATTTGTACGGATATATCTAATAAAATAAGTTAAAGATAGCATAGTGCATTTATACATTGGGATATCTTTATGTTGGGTTGAAATAATGTACTGAAAACAATATAGGCCTTGCAGTTATATACAGGAATGAAATAAGTTAAAAGCAGAATACTGCATCTGCTACTTCATTCATTCTTACCTCTGGCTTCAACAGGCCTGGTGATTCTCCTACTCTGCTAGGACTTATATGCAATTTTCTCATCTGCTGGATAGAGAAGATGTAAGTCAATTGTTGTTTACCTGTATTTCACCTTATTCCTCCCTCATCATTACTGCTTTGTCTACTAATACTATGCAAGGCATGTCATTCACTGATGTATTGGCTTAGCATATGTTTGTTTAAATATTTGTTAACATCTGAATTCTATTCTGGTGCCAATATTTCCTTTAATGCAGTTAGTTTAACAAAAGGACTGCTCTTCCTTCAAACTGTTACACTTTTATTCATGTGCACATCTTGTGTGTTTGGGGAAAGTGTGTCTGGAATATGTCCATATACTTTCAGTCTAGGTCCTATTATAAACGTTCATGGTTTGCATACCTAAATTGTAGTTTCACGTAACAGTTGGTGAAATGTATTCATACAGAAGTAAAAAATGTGCACACACAGAAAAATGCAGCAGCACAAGGAAGTTTTCTGTTAATTTTAATTCAATCTTCATTCAACAAAATATATTTACTGTTACAGATGGATGCAATACATATAGTTTATTTCAGTAATATGTGCTTTGATAATTTTGTCTGCCTAATAACTGTAAAAATATACTGGCATGGTTTTAAAAAATGTATGTAGAAGTAATATAACTGGTCATTTCTCACTAAACTATGTGCTGGTCATTCACTTTACATTGCAACCTCCAATTCCTTCCCCAGTGTTCATTGTGACTAGGGTGTGGTGCCTGGCTGACTTCAGCCATCTAGTACGTGCAGTCAATATTGTGGAAGAAATATCTGTCATACAATTTTTATACTATAAATATTTTCTGGCATACACAAACAAAATCTTCTTTATGAAACCTGTCTGCATGCACTTTAACTACTAACTAAGGTAATGGAATTCTGTAAATGAAATTATGTGGCAATACAAATTATTTTTTTAGTTTGTGTATCAACACACACACACACACACACACACACACACACACACACACACACACACACGCACACACACACATATATATATATATATATATATATATATATATATATATATATATGAAAAAATACTTGTGTGTACTTGTGCAGATGTATATCTGAAATTTACAGACATATATATGCACACTTACATATATTTCTTTACTCATACTTATGCACTTTTATTGATGGCAATTAATTCATCACATAAACATTCCATGTATTTGTATATAAATGCAGCCTGTGCACAGATATGTGTATATTTTCTTTTGCATTGTTATAATAACATTATAGATACATCTTTGCAGTTACATATATTTCTACTGGAAAATACCTTAAATTATTCAGTCTTCCTGTATTTTAAACCCATGTTTAATATGAGCAGAAAAAAAAAAATAATACTTACTGCAGACATCTCTTCTTTCATTGCTACCTCTTCAACCCACCCAGACAACAGGTTTGGCCTATGCTCCTGTAGGTCATCATACCTGTGACAGCATTGGTGGTTGGAACAGGTCATCCCTCTCAGGGATGACAGGTGCTCAACCATCTCTTACCAGATGTTTATTTTTTCCATCCTCTACCATTATGCATGCCTGTACACCCACTACTATGAATGCCTGGATCTTATCCAGGCATGAATCACTCAGAAGGTAGAACATTATTTTGGTCTCCTTATCTCAACAGCTTGGAGAGTGGCCCCATACCTTCAAATGTGCTGCTGTCATTCAAACTGCCCTAATCAGAATGAAGAAGGTATGAGCAAGGCTATGATTCAAAGGATTACATCCTGGCTGGGGTGTTACATCACCCTAATCAAACCCAGTTATCCAGCAGGGCCATTAGTTGGTTTGAACCAAAATGTTTTATCACACACACACACACACACACACACACACACACACACACACACACACACACACACACACACATACACACACACACACACGCATATATATATATATATATATATATATATATATATATATATATATATATTAAGGAATACATTTGCATTTCATTTATATAGTGGATAAAACTCTTTAATGAAATCATTATGTGACATATATATATATATATATATATATATATATATATATATATATATATATATATAGCTCTATGTGTATATATATATATATATATATATATATATATATATACGTATATGTATGCATAAATATATATATATATATATATATATATATATATATATATATATATATAGATAGATAGATAGATATATATTATTACTTATAGTTGTTACTGCTGCTGCTCTACATTGCCTTTGCTACCTCTTTGGAGTATTACATCTGAATGTCATTTATATGTGCCTCATTCAGTATAGCAGCAGTATTAATGTCTTTTTTCTTTGTCTGACTGTTTTTTTTTTTGTTTGTTTTGGGGATGCTTTTTTGCAGAAATAAATATTCCTGTGTGTGTGAGTACCAACTCTTAGTAAATAATGAGTGCTTTTATGTGATATTGTGTGTCAGATGATGTAAGATGGGCAGGGAATATATTTTTTGCTTGTGCTAACTCATATGCATATGGGTCCATTTTGCCATTTCTAAAAAAATAGTCAATTTGACTCCACAACTGTTCACAGTGCATTCACATGAACCCAAGACCAGGTTTGTGAGTACCTGAGACCTAGTTACATGCATAAGTGTCCATACACATTTACATGTTACTGCCATTCATAGAGATAAATATAAAGGGGGTAATTTGAAACAAAAGTTATAAATGGCACTGAACTTATGTGAAAACATTAACCACTATCATATTAACTTGCAATTACTCAAATTAGGCAGCAAATAACTTATTAAACAACTGAATTTTTAAAGTGAAAAAATAATAGAACTATTAAAAATTAATATTAAACAGTTTAAAACAATGCATCAGAAAGTCAAGCACATGTTGACATTACACTCCAGTTTGTATAGGGAGGAAATCCCTACACCACTACACCAGTATCTCCAAACCCAGATTAACACTTTCTGGATGATGGAAGTCATTCAGAGGTAACAATATCCACAGTGACACTTTACAAAGGGAAGTCAGGCACAGGAATTTGTCACAACTATCGCAGGAAACAATTAAAGCATTGGTGGCCTTACAGCAGTTGTGTCATTATATTGCTAGAGCTAAGAGCACTGCCACAGAGAGACAAGTGGAAATGGTCTGAGTGATTCAGGCATAAGTGAGGATTTCCAATACTACATGGACATGGCATACAGTAGAGATAATCAGACTGATGCATATTATGGTAGCACACCAGGCATCCATAGTTGCCTCCATTCATACAATAGTTATTCCTTACCAGACTCAAGTATGATTCATTCTTGGAATGGGAAGAGGATAGGGCACTATCTGGGTACATGAGCAGATCACATGAGACTACAAGTGCTTCTTAACAAAAGTACTGCAAATAGTAGGGGGAACAAAAACAACAGATTTCACGCAGGCCACATCAGCATTTATCTGCCCCTAGAAGGGTCTCTCATTTAAGGTCCCATTCACTGTGCTGCAACATTGTCAAGTTAGTGTCAGCAGGATCACCTGCATCAAAAAGGTGACGTCATTGGGCCAACTCATGATCCATCTCCCATGTTAGCACCTGTTTATAATCACTTGTGACTTCACCTAGCCTGTCTTTAGAAGAGCTGTATGAGACATTTGACCTTGATCTACAAGTGTGATTCACCATCTGATCGTCACACATGCATTAATGTGTAATTCAAACAGGAATAAGGTATTACACAAACTGAAAAAGATGGGGAGATTAGGACACCTTTAACCGTATGCATTTCATTTCTGTAATGGTACTGGTTAAAACCTCATGGAACTGTGGAAAACTGAGGGTAATACTACTCAAGGCTAGAAGTCTAAATCTCAAAATGCACTAATTTGAGGCACTCCTTAAATTGGAGAACATTGATATCTGTGCAGTGACTGAGACCTGGTTCAAGGCTGTATAGAGCACCCCTGCATTACCAGGCTATAACTCATACCACACTTTTCACCCATCTAACCTGGACAAGAACACCAAAGGCAGAGGTGTGTCCATATTCATTAAAGATATCCATACCTCCAGGCTAGTTTCGCAGCATAATGGATCCAAGGTTATCCAAGTGTGAATAACTCTGGGCAAAACTGCAATCCAAATTGTAGCTTGCAATAGATCCCCCACCAAGTGCCAGGATTCCCACTCCTCTTTTCTTGATATACTGGAAAATATTAGGGTTCAAACACCCTAATAATGAGTGATTTCAACTACCCCATCATTAACTGGGAAAACTACTCATGTACCAACTCCTTCATTCAAAGCTTTCTGGAATTCATAAATTCCAATGCCCTGGATCAACCTATCCACACCTCCACCAGGGGCGACAACATCCTAGACCTAGTCATTACCAACATGCGTGACAGTTGTTCCACACCTGAAATCAACTCCTGATTGGTTAGATCCGACCATAAGCTAATCATGCTAGATCTGCATCTTGCCCCCACCCACCATTAAGGAAACCATGGTAAAAAATTTCACCAAAGCCAACTTCATGCTTCTTAAGACAAAGTGGCGAACTTCATCACGCCCATGCAGATGGACAATGCAGTTACGACTGCTGGATCCTACACAAATGCACTCTATAAGCACTTACACAAGTGCATGGATCGTGCTATCCCAAACAGAACCAAGACATTATCCTCCAAAAAAGGAAGCCAATATGGTGATCCCCTGCCATAAACAAAGTCTACAACAGAAGGAAGAAACTGTTGCAAAAGAGAGTAAAATCCATGAGTGGAGGAGCTCCCTGGTCAGCCTCAGTAAGAAGCTGAGATCCCTTATAAGATCCTCCAAAGCTAGCTATGAAAACAAAATCACCACTGATTCTAAGAGCAACCACAAAGTATTTTTTAGCTATGTCAGGAATATCAATGGCAACAACAAGATCTCCACTGAGTTACAGCACAATGGCACAAAAATTACAGAACCAAGTGATATTGCCAACATCCTGGCAGATAGGTTCAGTGCTAACTTTACCCCCCCCCCCGGCCCCCTAAAGGGCCCATATCTCTACAGGAAGAATGCAGAGACCCTGTAATCACATCTATGCAATTAAAAGCTGCACTTCCTAAAACCAAAAACACAGCATCCATGGAATTGGACAACATCCCATGCTGCGTTTTACATGAACTTCATAACAAACTAGCTCCCCACCTAAGCACCATGTTCAATCATAGTCTCACATCAGGCTTTGTGCCCATTGAATGGCACAACAGTTATCCCACTCCAGAAATGGGGAGCCACCACTGATCCTGGGAACTATCACCCAATAACCTGAAAAGCCTGGTCTGCAAGGCCATGGAATGTATCATCATGGAACTCATAAACAAAGACATTGGTAGCTTCCAAACTCTGGACCCCACCTAGTCCGGGTTTGTGAAAGGCAGATCATGCCTTCTGAACCTGATCAACTTCTTTGAGGCAGTCACCAAAGTCATAGACAAGGGTAAGGTGGCTCACACAGCCTATCTTGACCTCGCCAAGGCTTTCAACACCATCCCCCATTCTGGAATTATAGCTAAACTCATGAAACTAGTTATAAATTCCTATGTCACAAGATGGGTTGCCAATTGGCTCACTGACAGAACCCGCACTGTAAAAGTGGCAGACTCCAAATCTGACTTCACACCAGCGACAAGTGGAGTACCTCAGGGTTCGGTCCTGGGACCTCTCCTGCTTGGTATCTACTTCTCTGAAGTACAGGCTAACACAGAAGGCCTCTGGCTAACAGAATTTGCAGATGACTGCCAACTAGGAGCCATAGTTGAGTTCCCAAATGATGTTGACATCCTACAGAAGGGCCTTATTGAGACAGATGCCTGGTGTCAAAGGCATGGCCTCAAGCTCAATGCCAAAAAGTGCATTGTCACCCCTTTTGCTAAAAACTCTGTACCCATGAACTACCACATAAACTGCAGTCTACTTAATGCCGAATGTGTGATAAGAGACCTTGGGACCCAGGTGGACAGTAGTCTCTCCTTTGATAATCACATTACCACAGTAGTCAGGAAATCCTTCTCTGTGGCACACCTCATCACAAAAGGGTTCTCATCCAGGAAAAAAGAGGTAATTGTTCCCCTCTGCATGGCACTCATTAGACCCATTATAGAGTACAATGTCCCTTTTGGAATGTACCTCAGAAGACATCTGCAACAGCTGGAAAGGCCACAGAAGTACCTCTCAAAGAGGATTACTGGCCTCAAACAGATGCCCTACACTGACCATCTCAAACAACTCCAGCTTTACTCTGTAGCATATCGCCTACTCCGAGGAGATCTCTGCCTAACATATAAAGTTATATTAAACCCAGAGCTGTTGGACATGGTACACCTAAAGAAATCCCAATCCCTCCAAGCTACATGTGCTAGGGACCTAAACCTTGTCACCACAATAAACAGGACATGCTGGAGGGAGAGATTCCTATCCCAGAGACTTCCTATACTCTGTAACAAGCTACCCATCTGTATCAAGCAATATTGCAGTGATAAACACCATAAATGCTCTGTGCATTTACCAGTGTTACAGGTGGCAATTACCTACAACTTAAAAGTAGTAATACAGAACTCTTTGGGGAAATACAATAAGACAATTCAAGTTAAAATGAGTATCCTACCATGTAAAAAAAAATGTTTGCTGTCATTTCATCCTCACCACTGCACAAATGATGATATTTTTTGTCTTTGAGGTCATAGATTAGTGTGTATGACAAAGTAAAATAATGAGATGTGCAGTACTTTTACTGAGAAAACATTGCAATGTTAAGTTTTCATTCAGTTGCGAGATATGAACGCATGTTAAATAGTGAAGTAACACTTTTACTACTTGTGCTACTTCATGTTATTTAGCACATGCATACTTAGGTACACCACTTCACTAGAATGTATTGTAGAAAGCAGTAATCCTTATATGATGCCTTATGACATCACTGAACAGGAGTCAACTCATGACCTTTACCAACAATAATATGAGCACCTGTTTTGAAATAAAAATAAATAAATAAAGATGAGAAGGAATGTCTGATGAATAGTGATAGCAGATGATGCACCATGCAACACACCCCAAAGATATCATTCCATGCATCGATTTACTCTGTGTTTTTTACAAGAAAGGAAACACAAACCTGTATGTCATGGTCAATAGTTCTGGACTAGATGCCACCTCTTTTCCTGCAAAGCCATATGCAGTGCATGAGCATGCTACTTGGGGTCCATTATTACTGCTGTCAGCTGGTCACTGTTAGTCATTGTAGGACTGGAATTGAGAGCTGCGACCCACATGCAGTAGCTGGGTCATACTGTAGGACACCCCCAAGACACATCCAGGCATCTAAAAAGACTCTACTGGAGACCAAGTTTCCTCTCAATGACAATATGAGTTTATGACTGGGCTATATTAAGGTTCTCTTCTGCAGCCACACTTGGATTTCCCACTGGTGTCATGATACGTGGCTCCAGTGGATATCCAGTGTCAGCTAAAAAACAAAAGAGAGAGAAAATGGGAGGAGACAAAAAAAGAAAACGTGGCTCAGACTTCAGCAATACATTTTACCATGAATAAGGACTTAAATGAAAAAAATATTTTCCTCCTACAAACAAGATGACCACTGGGCATCCTACCATGCAGGGAGATGTGGTAGAATGAGCTAATGTGACAGATATGGAAATAGTGTGCACTGCTAGGATGCTGGGCAGAGGCATTGCGATGTACCTCCATGCATCACACACTACCTGGAAATTGATAGAATGGTAGCCCTTCCTATTGTGATACCACTCCATCCATGTACCACATGGCACCCTAATTACAACATGGGTGCAATCTATTTCACCTGGTTCCTCAACAAAATGTGCCACACTATAAATTGCACACATAGTCTGGGCTTGGTCCAGAGGTGACATTGGAAAAAAGATATACTGATCAACATGTGCCTAGAAAACATCCATAAACTGCCAAAATATCCTCAAGTTGGAAACATGTGAGATACCCAGTGTGTCCCCAGTCTGTCTCTGGAAGGTCCCTGCAGCAAGTATAATGAGGGATATGCATCCCTTGGTAGCCACAGGGAGAGGAAGTCCACACATTCCACCAGTACTGCATGAGGGTCATCCATGCTCAATATGACCATTAAAATATCTCTGTCCACTCTGAACCTATCAAGTATATCCTGATAATCGAAATTCTAGTGTATTATTCTCTGCCTATATCTCTGCCTTCTTGATCAGTTGTTTTGGCTCAGCAAAGACAAGCAGCTCACACTATGAAACAGCAAGAGTAGCACCAAGTGACAGCATCATCACAAACTGCAAAGTAGATATAAACAACAAACAAACAATATAAGAAATCTGCTGATGTTATGGAAAAGCAGGAACATTTAGATATGAATTGCAAGTAGCCAAGAGAGTGCTTCATTAGAATACTGTTTTATATCATTTCTCATTTACATCCCATTATGATTTCATTTACTTATTTTTATTTGCGGCCATCAAACATTAGCATAAGTGGCCTTTATGAAGACTGGCTTACCTGTGCTCATGTTTGGGCAATGTGGTTAGCCTTGACGTTTTTGCATTTTGACTATAAATACCACCCTATGTCTGTTGAAGCCTAACTGTAATACTGACCAAATAAAAGAATAAACCTCTTATTGCGACCTCTTACTAACTGTAACACTGTTAACTTCAATGTCATATACAAATAGTGGCATACACAGTGATTCAGAAGAAGGAGGTGTAATATATTTTCATCTTTGTATATATTGTTTTACTGGTAACAGCTGATAGTCACCAAGTAAGTGGCAAGTGATCATTATTATTGCATGAACAATCTGGAGCATTAAATAGAGCTAAACTTTTAATTAACTTACATTTTCTGACCATCGTGCTTGGAGAAAATAATTAAAAATTTCCCCAAATTCTTTTCACATGTTACAGACATAAACCACTTGTTAAGGTTTGTTATTAATGAAGGCATCTTGTTTAATCAACATGAAACTATTTGAGCTAAAACATCTAAAACATTGGGATGTTACTATTTGAAATGGCGAAACCCAAAGGCTGAAAAACAGAACAATTTATTTGACAGGCTTCCCCTTGCACTCCCAGTGAAACAGTGAGCTCATAATGCAATAATATGATTGACACAGTGATTTAATATATAAGCACCCATAACTCAGAAATGACTGACTGAAGGGTACACATGTTTGTAGGTGTATATATATATCTAAACTAACGATTTATACACATCAAAGGTTCAGTATACAGAATGCAGTTAACAAGGTCACACAGACAAACCATTCAATAAAAACTCCAAGAAAGACCCAACTAAGCTACAGTTTTCATTTTGTAATACCTCAAACCTCCTATAGTAGAGGCACATGAGATATTTAAAAATGAGCCCTTTGAGGACATACCACTGTTTCAGCTACAGTGCTTCTGAATGTCCATAGATTTTTACTTTTTACTTTTTAAGTCTTTATTGATAAACTTGGGCCAACAAAGTCACTTGGTTTTATTGCACAAGGTCAGAAAAGAGAAAAAAATGTGAGAAACTTCAATCACCTCTCCAGTGACAAACAGTGGGGCTCCCTTTACAAATTGACACCTCCTCCTCCACTCAGTGTTCCATGTATTCCTTTGTCTCATGGCATTTCCCAAAATATGTAAGTCCTGCTTCACATTGGTCCTGCATCCCTCAGCAACAGTCATTGTTACTCTGTAATTTCAATGTGGTATTACTGGTGTATAAAACCACAAGAAATTTGTCTTTAACTCTCTGATGCCTTGTTCTACTTTGCCTACTCCAACCCATCTACCTCAACAGAGTTGCATCTTTCCCTGAGCTTGATCAATGCTCCCTCCTGTCTTGTCAGATCTCTACATATCTTATTACTCTTACCTATACATAATAGCCTGCATTACTCTACTGGGACCATCTCTATGCCTTCTTTTTCCTGTCTGTCCTGACTTTATCTCCTCCCCATAAGTCTTTACAGATGAAAGTTAGTTATGTCTCATATTGTCTATTACTTAAGTGGTACTCCCTTTTGATCTACTGCTAGAATGCTATCTCTTTTTTTTCCTAGTCTATATCACGTCCTGAATTTCACAAATGCATTCTCACTCCTATTCTCCCCACCACCACCATTGTTATGTTTTAGTCAGTGGGTTAATAAATGAAACAGCCTCCAAAACACAACTACAGTTTAAATAATAATACCAAATTAGACTTAATATGAAAACATTGGTTAACAATAGATATGTTATATGACAACAATTAATAGTTAGAGACATTTTAGCCAGTTTATAGAGAAATTAAAGGTAAGTTAGTATAATATAAACAGGAATTACAATACAACATGAGAGAAAAGCAGGCTTATGGTAAATTTATAGAGAAAGCCAGGGAAAATAAATTGATAGAAGTAAAGCAGTGAGTTACGAAGGGAGAGTAAGGAGATAGAAGGTATGAACTGGTATTTGTTCACATTTAGGGATATAGTTTATCCCGGTGTTTAGCAAGAACAGAGCCAACATTTGACTAGGAAGTATTTCAGAATGGTTTTGAAGGACAGGAGAGAAGGCATGGACCTGAGGGATAGAGGTAAGTGGTTTCAGGCCTTAGCAACATGGTATGAGTATAGACAATGCCCAGCAGATTTGATAGGTTTGTGGACAGACAGGAGATTTTGGTCACCGGATCACAATGACTGACTAGGAACATAGTTGTGTAGAATGTTATTTAGTGCTGGACAATCAGTTGGATTCTGGATAATTTTATATGTGGTGAGAAGCTGTGTATATTTTAGTTGATGGGGAAGTTCTAGTCAATTTAGTTTTTTTTAGTGCTATACAGAGTGGGTTCTAAAAGGGGTATTTGCTGTAAACATAGCAACTTTGTTATAGCATTGCTCAGGAGATGAAATATCACAGCAGGCCTCTGCTGCAGTCATACAGGTAAAGTAATGCTCATTATTCCCGTATGGAAGTTACTCTACTTTTCTGCTCAGGGTCATCAGAGAAGCCCTCATTTATGTGGACGGACTGGAACATAGCTCTTAACCTTTCAGCTTTAAAAACCATAACACTTGCCTTTAAAAAAAATCATAGCAGAGAGTGTGTGTGTGTGTGTGTGTGTGTGTTTGTGTGTGTGTGTGTGTGTGTGTGTGTGTGTGTGTGTGTGTGTGTGTGTGTGTGTGTGTGTGTGTGTGTGTGTGTGTGTGGATACATTCAAAGGGTGGAGCTGCTATGGGTAGTTTGGCCTCAATATTTACATGAACATGTACCTAATACATATATTTAAATTCTTATCAATAATGAATGCACTATTTTATGAGCATAAGGTCATTCTTACACTGCCTGAAATACCTGCCATTTGCCATGTCTTTGAACATTAGCTCATTTACTGCCTCCATACCATCTTTGCTATTTAAAAAGTTTGATGTTGCACAGTTTCACATGTCAGGTTTTGGAGAGGATACTATCACATAAGCAAGTCCAATTTGTTTTCAATTATACTGAGCACCAGAGTGTCACTGGATGACCTTCTGATAAGTTGGCCAGGACTTCATGAAAAAGTTTCTTTAAAACGTGTGATAACAGTAAGTGCAATGAATAATGGGAACGTTTTCAGTTATTAATTTTGTAAATGTCCATTTGTTTAAATTATTTATGTCATATAACTTTGCTGATTTTAAAAATCAACAAATATATAGCTGCTAGTCACTAGAGAAAACACATTGCATCACAAGTCTTGTCCTACTGATTTTTAAGATGCTTTATATAGAACCTCTTATGAAGGGTTTTCTGTATCAGATTTTTATCCTCTCAATATGATCCTGCAGTGATGTCTGATATTAATGAGATAGGATTAGCAAGGCAGGGGCATGCAAAGTTAAATAATGTACTGGGCAGCCGATCAAGAGCCTCTGGGCTTAAAGAAGCTACAGAAAGAAGATGTACGAGGTACATAAAATCCAGTTTAGTTACGCAGCAGTATGAACTGCTTCAAAAAAACCTTGAACTTATGTTCCTTTTTTAACATAAACACACATGTCCGTGCACACACACACACACACACACACACACACACACACACACACACACACACACACACACACACACACACACACACACTCACACACACACACACACACACACACACACACTCACACACACACACACACACACACACACACACACACTGTTTCTAGTGCCGTCACAATTTACAAGCAATAAATCTTGCTTAGGCTTCACAGAAAGAGCTGCAACGTTTTTTTTCGGCCTAGCCTAGGACTTAACAAATTGTAGTTGTGCAGCTGTCTGCTATCGCATCTATGTCAACAAACTTTGCACACAGAGTTTTCAGATCCAAGATTTAAAATTCTGTAACCCAAGCTGTGAGACAGGAGCTTTTACCACTACACCACTGCAGTCTGTGCCTTAAGGATCTTTACTTAAAACAGGTCTAACTCCCAGCAAATCTGCCAATGAGAAAATAGTGTCCATTTCAGTAAACTAGATTTCCAAGAAGAATATCACTTAGCCTCTTGAACAAATATGTTTCTTGTAATGGAATAACCAGATCTCCCTGAAATGATAAAGGAATCAATATCTGCTTAACAATAGAGACACAGTTTTACAATTGGTTTTATTCAGCTTGAGGTTATACTGGGTCATTCTATTCAGTAATCAAATCAATCTGTTATGGTCTTCTCTGGTCACACCTCAAACTTTGATATCAACTGTAATTACAAACATTACCAACTACTTCAGTTATCTATACAAGAACTTTTTGAAATACTGCAGGTGTGGATAAAATACAGTCTGTATCTTCCACAGGCATATAATGTACCCAGCTTAAAGCTCTGTTTAAGTTATTTTCCTTATTCCTTTATTAGTGTTACTTTCTATTGGCCATTGTGTCATTGTAAAGAACAATTGAATTTCTTCTATGTGATTTTATTGGATTTGCTCATAAACCAAAGACACACACACACACACACACACACACACACACACACACACACACACACACACACACACACACACACACGCAAATTCTGTGAATGCCCATTTCACTGGGTTCCCAACATAATAACTGCACATGGTTATATAACTATATTTCATACACCAGTAATTTCTCTCCTGTAGTGTTGTTAGCATTACCTTTTACTGCTTGTTGCACTATTTACAGCCCTCCATCTCAACTGTTGATTGACATTGAAAATCAAGATATGTCACATTCAATTTTTCATTTTGAACACTCTGTTCCTCAGAGCTATTCAGGCCTCTTCTTTTGTGCAGTCTAATCTTTTCTCGTGCTAATCCCCGACTCTAAACTAAGCATGCGTTACTCCAGATGCTTAAGGAAGCATGACCATGCAAAATGCCTAGCTAACTTCTACAGGAGCGTTTACCCTACTTAATATGTTGCTAATATTTTGAAGACCCTGGTCTTCTTTGTGGACTCTATCCTTCATTCCCATGATTTTGATGTTTTGTCCCTATGTCTTGTAAGTTATTCATCTTGCAACATTACACTTTTCATTGCCTCTGCATCTCTGCCCATTATGTGTTTTGCACAAGCAAATATTTCTTCTCTTACAACTCCTGTCATCTTCTTCAAAGGTTACATATTTTTCCTCTATGCTGGCCTGTTTAAGATTCAGCTCCACCATGTTAACTTCTATGCTGGCTACGTTTAAGTAAAATGCACAGTCATTTGTCATTGTGCAGCTATTTTATATTTTAGGATCTTTTGTCTGTGTTTCCCACTTCATTAAACTTGTCCATGTTTCTTATTAGCACCACAAAAATAATTTGTAATGCTTTTCTACTGCTGTCTACTCAGAGCTCACAAGGTAATCTCTTTAAGATCCACTTCATCCTCTCATTCCATTGTTCTATTTTCATATTCTGTATAACCAATATTATTAAAACTATATGTTGCATTTGCAGCAAGAGAACAATTGTCTGTCATTCTTAATACAGTGAACTAAGCTAAGGAAGACTGCAAAATCATATTTATCTAAGTTGTATCCTTTATACAAACTGTAACTGAAGAAATTATTTTTGCATCTTTTCTTTCATAGTACATATAATAGTATGTCATATACATACCGTAACTGTGATTCAAAAATTTGCCCCAGAATATTAAAACTCAACTAAACAAAAGTAAATGGAACACTTCACCAGCCTTGCAGTAAGTATCTTTATATGTCTTTATCTCTTAATCCCCTTTTACTGAGATGTTGCATAATAAGAATTATCCCCTTAACACAAAACATGAAAGCAAATAATTCAGCCATTGCATCAATCAATCATATTTTGGCTTTCAGTTTGGGCACTGTTTTATTTTGTTTGCCCTCTTTTGAGCCTTGATATCCTACACTAACTGCAGTTATGCAGAACTCAGTTTACTGAACGTTTTTGGTATGTGAGGCATTCAGCAAAATGATCTCATCTGCCTTAAAGTTGGTTATCTGCTCCAACTCCCCATGTTGTCATTGACAGACATGATGATCAAAACACAGAAATACAATAAACAGTAGAAAGAGATTTTCTTGATGAAAAAGTACCCTTTAGGTTAGAATGAGGGGATTTAGTATCCTCCCTTATAGCTCATGCTGGATAAAACCCTTTTAGCCTGAATTCTACTGCCATCCAGGATATCTGTTTTTGCACCCAGAAAATTAGAATGAGTTTTGGTTAATGCTCTGTGCTTTACATTCTTGCCTTTCTTCTTCATAATTGTGATGGGCTCTCAGTCAATCTGTCGATCTTCCATAGTCCTAATCAGTCTAAGTCTGTGTCTTATCACCCATGAGGAGATAATCAATTATTGCATCTTTATCTAACATACAAGTTTTGATTTGTTTCAGGGCCTGATCTTGTCACAATTAACTAAATATGCCTCTCCAGTCTCTTTTATATCATCTTGAGCTGTCAAACTCCCCCCATCCACCTCTTGCTCTAATTTAGGGCGGCTCTGGGATATATCACCCTTTCAGTCTGAATTTGAGAATTTGGATCCATTCTTCTACATGAATGAGCTGCAGCCACAGATCTTTCCATCATGATTTTATAGAAAGAAAAGGCTTATTCAAAAACCTAAATACCTGTTTCCAGTAATGTCAAACCACTTAGCATTACTGGACAGATTAACTTGTCTATTGCACTCCCATGATGTAAATATGATTATGTGATATTATGATCATGCTGATATTAAATACTGGCATTGTGATCTTCATACATACAGTTAAGAAGGGGGAAATATAGAAAAAAATATCAGGCATGCCATCATGGGGCCCATAAGTTGCCTAGCCATATACAATTTTCAATAACACACTTAAAAGTTCTTTCCACCTTCCTCAGAGTACTAAATAGCATTCACCTCTCAAACTAAGCAGTGTCATATCTAACAACCCTGAGGTAAATTTGTGTCTGCCTACTTTCCCTGACCAGAAGTAGTAGCTTATTCCACAGACAGGGAATATGCAGAGTTTGTAATCTATCTTACATAATGTGTTTATTATTTATCTATCTATCTATCTATCTATCTATCTATCTATCTATCTATCTATCTATCTATCTATCTTTTTGGTTTTGATTTAAATACCTGGTATTTATAAAAGCATTGGTTTTGTGAAGAAACAGAAGTTCAGACATGATTGGTCTTTTGTGACTTGAAAAAGCAAGATACTGGTCTTCTCAGAGCAACTGCTAAGCTACTGTATATAGGGAAAGTTGTGCTAATCTGTTGGGATGGTTGAAGGATAAAGTCCTTTAATTTTCTTGTGGCAACAGCCCATTCTAGACTATCATGTGGCATAAACATGGAAAACTCACCTTAACAGAACAGTTATGAAGGAAATAAAGCATCACAATAGTATTAGTTCCAATTTCTAAACCTGATATGAGTATTAGATTCTGTAAATATATTTGGAATCTGAACACCATTTTAAATTTGATAGATCTCCCCTGTTCAGAACTGATAAACTGATACATAAAAACATTGGAAAGGCCAACTATTTCATAAAAATAGACTTGATGAAGGGATACTGGCAGACACCACTTTGTAACTCGCTAAAGAAAATCAGCATTATAACCCTGATGGCCTTTTTCTGTGCACATCGTTGATATTTGTTACCGTTTGGTGCCACCTGTCTTACATAAAAGTTCAGCTACATTTCAGAGTCTGATATATAAGCTAATGAAGCTTTACTATGTTTGATACGAGGATGATGTGGTCATTCATATACAGAACTGGGAATCCACTGGATAGGCAGGTTTGAATGTAAATGCTAAGAAAAATAAACTTGTTATATTGGATGCCAAGTAGTCAGGTTACCTTAAAGGAAGAAGGGTAATAAGAACCAGAACTAAAATGTATACAGGCCCAGAAAGCTTGCTTGTACCTTCCACTAAATTACAGTTGAAGACCTTTCTTCTGTGCCTAACATTGCGGCTATTGCCTGTCCTTTGTCAGACCTCATAAGAGGGAACATTTTTGTTATGGTGCAATGTT
This sequence comes from Protopterus annectens, assembly GCF_019279795.1. Taxonomy (NCBI): domain Eukaryota; kingdom Metazoa; phylum Chordata; order Ceratodontiformes; family Protopteridae; genus Protopterus; species Protopterus annectens. The sequence continues at coordinate 909,734,495 of NC_056725.1, forward strand.
TTTTTCACGCAGAAAGAGAATTTAGTAAACTAGAATACATCCTATGTTCTAAACCCAAGTTACTGGCTCTTGGATTTAAATTTTCCTTATACACCAATAGATCACAGGTAAGTTTGGTGGGGAGGGGGCAGTGCAGTCCCAATACATTCAAACTAAAGACCACACTGAGTGCTATATTACCAGAAATGTAAGCAATGCTGAAGAGATATTCCACTACAGAAAGAAAGTATTTAGCAAACGAGTCTTCTATTCTCTGAAGTAGTATTTAATATATATGAATATCAGACTGGTAACTAACAATCCCTGTCTGCAAAGGCCAGGAAGACAAACTGAAGACAATACAAAGTTGCACCAGTGAGTGCTAACACTCTCGCCATTTCAGATTACTATGACCTAAAGACCTGATCTATCCATTAGAAATGCAGATGGATTTTTTGAGTACCAAAACAAATCTGTATGAGTGAAAGCTAGGAGGATTGTGCTGGGGGTTAGTAGCAGTTTGTTGACTCTGAAACAAAGAGATAATGTGCCTTTAAATGCAAAACAAGTGACTGTTTGGAAACTTTCTCAGAGAGCTGCACTCAGGAAGAATATATATCAGCAGTTAACAAGATATTGCAAATTAACATTGTACTAAAGGAGTTAGCCTATAACAGCAACACATGGTGTTCATTCCTCATTTAAAGGCACAAAACTATTGTGTAGGAACTTACTTAAAAGACCCTAGATTTATGGAGTACAACAATCCATTTAGGACTAACCCATGGAATATACCTGAATGAAACAACTTAAATACAGGACTGTGGTCTGGCTGAGGCGTACATCCTGGTACTTTTAAAAGACATCTTGTTTCATTGAGGACCTACATGGTAATACATAATTTGTTGAAGGTGCTCAACTGCACTATTTCATCTCTGTTTTGAACTACAGGTGGGCTATTATTCTGATTTACTCTGTGGGTTATTAAATAAACCCTTGTTTTATATAAGTTTATACTGAGTTCTTGGACTTGCAATATATACATAGTAGGGTTGGGATTTATTTTCAGGGATTTTTTATATTATCCTTTAGTTCTTTATATTTTTCCATGTGTATTTTTGTAGGAAGGGCTGTTTTTAATATGCAGGGTGAATTTTTTGTGAGGCATGAAGAGGGTAATGGCCACCACTTTGTGGGATGTTTTATCTCAACAGGTTATTATTGTAATACTATTTATCATTATTATAATGCCTGCGTGCGTATTCTGTGCTGAGCATAGCTTGATACTATGGTTCTGAAATTTTTGGTCAGTCAGGCTTTCAAAGGCAAAGGTTAATGCTGTCACAAATCGTAAACTTTTCAGTATATTACTTCTATTTTTTTATTTCGTTTTATAGTGCAGGTATGATAGTTTTGGAATGTTGAAGCTGCTGTGCATTCAGATATTTTTTACAACTATCCTTCATTTTATAACTAATCATTTTGATTTTCCTGACTTTTATCACTAAATAATTTTAGTGCAATAAAGCTTCAGATATAGGCATTTAGCAATTAAGAATACTACAACTTCAACTAAAATGAAGAGACCATTGTGATATGGAGTACAGTTTTTTTTTTTTTTTTTTTTAGGGATGCTCCCCACCAGCATACATAATGTCCAAAATATCATCAATTGTGGATCAAACATATGTGGTTATCTTTCCTGTTAGGGCTCAGATTTATTTACAAGGATTTTAATAGCATTCTTAATTTCTTTATGTTTCTAATTGTGTAGGGGGTCAGTTCGTTCCTGTCCAGTATAGACTTATATGACTTATAGAATCTGTTACGACAGTCTATGAGACTTTTTAGAAATTAGGTGAGAATTTTTATAATGTTTATTATTATTTTAATGTTTTCATGTGTTTTAATGTATTGTACTCTGTCCTTTCTAATAGTAAAATAGGTTCTGTGGTTCTGAAGTTTTTGGTAAATGTGTGGAAAGGGTTATTGCAGCAACAGGCTGCAGACTTTTTTATGATATTCTTTCCTTGTTGTTTACTTTAGCAATAACCCACAAGTGGGTGGAGTTAATGCTGGATTCACCCATGATTGTTGTGGTTTGATCATGAAAGCAAAGCCTGAGTGATTAAACAAAGCAAACTTTAGGTAAATCTAGCATTATACACACTCAAGAGTGGATTATTTTAAATATACAATGACATTATGTAATAAAGAAATTGCTTACCTTTCTTAAATAATGTCTTTGTATAACAGAGCCATAGTGATCATTGGTGTTCATGCACATTTGCTGATGTGCTGCACATGCGTATGGAGGTTGCATTCCTACTCCTGCACAGTGCATTAGTGCTGTTTTGGAGAAGCAATAGAGAAAAGAGAATCTCCATTGCTGTTTTTTTTTCTTGCTATTCTTAATGCAAGAAACCTGAACAAAAACAAAGCCCTACATAATGGGGGGTGTGAGGCGGCAAAAGTCCAAAAATAGGGACAGATTTTAATGCTTTTTTTTTTTCAAATATATTTTTATTGAATTTTTCAAACTTTTCAAACATACAAAGGAAAAACTGTAAGTCATTACAGGAAGCAGTAAAGTATAGGTATGTATGTAACAGTTAGTACAAAAATTATGCATTTATAAAACAGCAGTTATCTTACAGGGAAACTTATATCTTAGAGACCAATATAAGCAGTAAAGCCCCCCAATAACCTATTACAGTCAAAGTCTAGAGATACAAATGGAAAGTGGCTTGGAAGGAAGAATATATGACTGTCTTAAGAAGAAAGAAAAGCGATAAGGAGGGTATAACCATAAAAAAACAACCATTTACATAATGTACTTCTATTTATACCATATTTACAACATATTTACACCATGGATGCCAGAGGATAACAAAATAATATAACAAAATATTTTGTAAAATCAAAAGTTACCGTGTGATGGTAACAATGTCTAATGGTTATAGGGCCAGATATGATACTGATGGAGGATTTCCTGGAATGTAGTGTTAGTGACCCACATTTTGGAAGATTATTTAGTTTGGATTAGGTCAAAAAGTCTACACCAGTAATTCTGAAAATATTATTTTTTCTTTTTGTTATTATTGCATAACTTATGTGCAGATATATATCTGATTGCCATTAATGTAAAGTTTTCCCTAGTTATTGTTGAGGGATTGACCCAATTCCTGGCTATAAAATATTTGAGAAGGGTGCAGGCTGTAACACAGATGTGGCGATGGATGCCCTTAAGAGATTTAGGAATTATATTTAAAATCATGGTTTGCCAAGAGAATGTGTTTTTTCATATCCCATTTTTCCAACTGAGTTCTGAGAGAACACCAAAGTTTGTAAATATTCTTACAGCTCCAAAAGATGTAAAATATATCTACATGTGGGAGGAACAGAACGGGCAGGTTAGGTTTTTATTGTATCCGAATTTCAGTAAGACTGGACAGATTTTAATGCTCTTATAAACTTAGAAAGTTAAGGGAATTTAATGTTTTCAGTTAGCATGCATTTTCTGAAAGACATCAAACCTAAACCTCAAATCTTGCCAAAAACAATATTTTTATGAGAAAAAGAGCAAAACTATGAGTCAAAAATCTGGACAATCTGAGAAGATCCAGGCAGTTGAGAAGTATGAGACTGACAAAATTGTAGTAGGGACAGCACAGAAATGCAAGAAAAATCAGGAACATTTTTGTTTCTTTCGTTTTGCAGAATGTATCTGATTTTTCTTGCATTTTGCAAAGTCCTTTAAGCTATGCCAATAGAAAGTCTGGCTGCTCAATGGTACTTCAGCAGCTGACTTTTTTCTGTTTGTATATACACAGTTTATAACAGGCACACTGGTTAGGCTGTCCAATCAGTGTGCATGTTTTTGAATGGCAAGGGCCTGTTATTGTATAATTTGTTTTATAATGCAACAGTGCCAGGTTTAGAATGTAAAGACTACTCAGTCTGAATTGTATCTCTTCAGTGTGAATTATATATACATCTGTTATCAGACAGAATGGTGAAAAATGCATGTAAATTATGTATACACATTATCGATACAGACGGAACGGTGGAAAATGAGTGTGAATTATATATATCCATATTATCAGAAAAAATGGTGAAAAATGTTGAATGGTGCAGGTAGAGTGATGATAGCTGGGTGATGCTGTAAGAAGGGAGAGTGATACCAAAATATATAGTACTCTGGATCAGGTACTAAATAGCTAATAATCACAGGTAGCATGGTGATAAAACATCATTATTCTGTGTCCGGTATGTACATTTTATCTCAGGCTGCATATATATATATATATATATATATATATATATATATATATATATATATATATATATATGGATTCATTTCAAAACCTTGAAATACTGAAATCTCGAATTTCAGTATCTTGAGCCCAAGAAGTGGAATCCACAAAACAACAAAAACTAAAAACAGGGAAATTCAAAACCTTGAATAACGGAAGTTTTGAATTTTGCGGTTTTACCACACACACACACACACACACACACACACACACACACACACACACACACACACACCATCTCCACACAAACACACACAATCACTGTACTACATGAAAGCAGGGAGCAAGCGCCCCTGCTCCTCCACCCCCCACTTAAATATTCTTACTCCGAGTTTGCACTACATACAAACACACACAAAACACCACCACTCAAGCTACTATCTCTTGACACACACACACATCACAGCAACAAAACACACTGACACACACCACAGCCCCCACCCAAACCCCTTAACACACACACATACTTACCTGAAGACATAACCATAGGGGAACTTTAAAAGCATGAAATTCAAAACCTCCGGTATTCAAGGCTTTGAATTTCACGCATCTAAACTTTCGCTATTATGTGGATTCGGCTTCTTGGGCTCGAAATACTGAAATTCAAGATTTCAGTATTTCGAGCTTCTGAATGGAACCCATATATATATATATATATATATATATATATATATATATATATATATATAGATATGTGTGTGTGCGTGTGTCTGTGTATATATATGTATATATATATATATATATATATATATATATATATATATATATATATATAGATATATATATAAAATAAATGTATGTAAATGGTACGCAAAAACTTATTCAATAGTGGTATACGGATAGTCAAAACACAGAATAAAAATTACTGGCATGTCAAAACATTGAAACTCTCCAATGTCAAACTTAAAATAATTACTATATATATATATATATATATATATATATATATATATATATATATATATATATATATATGCAGAGAGAAAGATAGAGATAGACAGATATATAGATGTGTGAATGTACTTCAAATTATTGCAGTACAAAAACATTGAATAAAAAACATCAGTCCAAAAGGATCAAAATACATAACATTGAAGTATAAAGAAAAACACAAAAAAGTTAAGTTTGTTTGCAGTGAGTCAAGCCACACTGCACCCCACATGTGGGAGGCTGCACTACCATATTTCCCACTAATTATATATACCAACTTCGAGACCACTCTAGAGTGAGAAAGGGCAAATTCCCTGTCACAACTGTTTGTGATCTCACACGTACTTAATACTGGCAGAAGTAATATATAACAAGTTTCAATCACTTCTGCTGGTGTAAAAAATGTTCAGTTGTATTGATGTTTTATGTATGTGTGTATGTATATATATATATATATATATATATATATATATATATATATATATATATATAGTATATAATAATCATTTTATGCATCTTCCCCTTATTTTATCACCCTCCAGTTATCATTAGGCTGTTTATGATAGAGCTTAAGCCATAACAATTCTGTTGACTTGTATAGGCCCTAACACAAATGCTGGAATGTATTCCCTGGCTTTGCTAATCCATATCATATTACCTTACTCACCTCCTCAGTGAACCTTATTCAAAGCAGCGGATGACAATCTTATGCTATACACACTAAAATATAACAAGCACCTTTAATACCTAAAATTGATGGACACTTTCCTTGAGGGAACCCTAACAGTAGCCATTTACAGAGTGGAACATTTTTTGTAGAGGTGCCAATAATAACTTCATTACTATAATTTGCCAACTGTTTTGAATTATTTACCCCATGAGTGAAAAAAAATCATCATATTACAATGAGAGTTATGACTGACAAAGGCCCAGTCATACAACAGTTCAATGCATGGTTTTTAATACAAATTCTATTAAAACATGCACTTTGCATGCTGGTATGCATACATAGTTACCTCAGTAAAATTACCATGGTATATCATTTGATGAATTTTGCATTCTGAATATATTTTGAGACTCTAGCTGGACAAAGATTCAAAAAATGTTAGTATTTAAGCAAAATATGAATGCAAAATCCTCCAGAAAAGTATTTTCAGATGAATCATTTAATAATAAAACCCTGTATCTAAAAACTTAATATATTTTTTCATTAATTTAATTAACATTATAGACTGATAGTCATTAGAATTTGTGACCTCATCTGAGACATCTTTGCCTATGCTTTTGTAGAATATTAGCATAGTGTCATTTTAATCTAACAGTGGTACTGCATCCACTATAAAATTGTTTGTCTGGTGTTACAAACAATTATTTATTCTGTTCTTATTTAAATAGTCAGTGATACCTCAGTAGATAACACAGTATAAAGCAAGCAAAGTTATTTGGATTCTATTAATTCACCAGGTTCCTAAATGTGTACTCTGGTTGTGACACCAGTGGGTGCTGCATTGCAGATGCACTGTCCTTCATATGGAATATTAAACCATGTCATCTTTCACCTGACATCATGGTTATATAGATGGGTGCCACAGATTCCATGGCAGTTATTATCGAGGCTCAGAACAGATTCTCAGTATCCCTGTTATATTTTGCGAAAGTCAGTACAAATGTTATCTTGTATATCCCCTGAAAATTGCCTGTGGACCCTATGAATTATATAAAATGCATAAATAAAATCAAATAAAACAAAAATTCTGAAAACAGTAGTAATCCATGTCACTATACATCTCAATCTTGTAATGTAAGAAATCTGAACAAAACTAAAAAAATTAGGGGAGCAAATGCCCAAAATATGGACAATTTTAAAATATTCATCTTATAAACTTAGAAAGTTGCTAGAATAATATGTTTTGCATTAGCATGTATTTTCTGAAGGGAATGAAGTCAGAAACTCAAATATATGCCATTATTTAGGAACTTCAATACTCAAAAATTTGCCAGACATGCACAAATTTTATGAGGACAAAAAAAAAAGGAGAGAAAAATCTGGACATTCGGGGGAAATCTAGTTGAGATGTACACATGCTAGCCTAAAATAGATATTCATTGTTATAAACTGCTGTACAGTAATAGTTGAAACATTAGGGTATCTGAAGCATATTCATGCTATTCTGCAGAGCATTTATGTAACACATGGAAATAATCAAAAGAAAAAAAATAAAATGAATAAGGAACCAAGCTAGCCATTTGCCAGTGCAGCCCAAAATATCTCACTAAGCAGAGGTACTTTATAGCTGTGACCTGAGAAAGTATTAAACACATTCAAATGTTACTTCATAAGTTTTTTTTTTCTTTTCTTGCACTCTTTGCTTAAGCATAGTACAGAGCATCCATTTTTTAATGATACTTTTGGCTTCGTTGACATGTTTAAAGAAAGGAATGAAAGTTATGACCCCCTTAGCTAATGCCATAGCATAGAGAGATAAAGCACTAACACTGTCCCAGGTGTCCCAAATTTGATTAGTGGCTCAGGTACTTGAGTCCCTGTCAGAGAACAGTGGGCATGCCATCCCACAGAAAATAGTGTTCATCTAGGTGTTTCCTGTCAGGAAATTTGGTCTATAGAGGACAGATATAACAGACCAGCATAGGAGGGAGAATCAAGGGGTAAGTCAAAATGAAAAATTTCTCCAGAGGAAGCAGTAAATGGCACAATCTTCCCATCCCCACCCAGGAAGCCTTGGTTCCACACTGGTCCTAGTCTTAGAATGGAGATAATCCAAGGATTGCTGACAAGGCTGGTAGACCTGGTGATGGACAGGAGCAGTGGGGTAAACTGAAAAGAATGAAACAGAAGGGCAACCAAAATACAGTTATAAATCATGATGAGTGATTGCACATTGGGTATGTGTGATTCAAAGACACAAACATACTGCTAAAAGGGAATGCTTTGTAGCAGTGCTGGCTGTAGTATATGCTAACGGCTGTATAATCAGATGATAGTGAGCAATGATACTAAAATAAGTGGCTCAGTGTGTACTAATGAGGAAAGTCGAGTTGTTGCAACAATGTATAAATTGTGTGACACAGCAATTCAACACTAGTGCTAATGAATACACTCAAATCTCTATGTTCATGTAATCAAATCAGAAAAAAGAAGTTAAGGGCTGCAACAGTTAATGTGTATCTGCAAGAAGCTCTTATCGTTGCTTCAAGACACAGCATTGTGTGCCAATGTCCTCAGAGGTGCAGTGTCATTCAGTCACACTTAATTCATCTAGTCCATGACACCGACATTGTGAACTGGTATTGTGTGGATAGGGACACCATTCAAAGCATTGTAGATATGTGCTAGCCTCATCTGCAGCCCTATAGGAATCATAGAGTACCTATTCCAGTGGACACCAAACTAAAGTGTGTGTCTCTCTCTCTCTCTATATATATATATATATATATCTATATATATATATATATATCTATATATATATATATATATATATATATATATATATATATATATATACTACAAGAAATCTTCAGTGACCTACTCCAGATAAAGTGGGGGACTTCTCACATTCTTGACGCCATGTTTCAGCATGTTGGGGGCATATCTGGTTCCCCTATACCACAGAGGAGAGAGAAATCACCATGCAGGAATTTTTTGATCTAAGACATTTCCCCTGAGTTACTTGGGGCCATAGACTGTACCCAAATTGAAATAAAGGCCCAATCTGGGGAACTATGAAGAAGGTTTATGACCTGAAAAATGAATCACTTCATTAATTGCTGTGTTGTCTGTAACGCATAGGGTATCATCTAAAATGTGTCTGCAGGCCACCCAGAAAGCTATCATGACTCTTATATATGACACACCAGTAACCTGTACCAGTGGTTTGCAAGGGGTGACTTCCCCAGGGGCATATTATTGGTGATGCTGGATATCGTTTAGAACTCTGGCTAATGTCACTTATCAGAAATCCAAAGAATGAGGCAGACCAGGAATTTATTTCCACCCAGTCATAAACAAGGGTTATTTTGGAATGTCTTTTTGGGCTGCTAAAGGCCACATTTGTTGTCTAATTATTCTGGTGGTACCGTACAGTCCTGGTCCTGGCACATGTGCAAACATATTTTCAGTATGTGCAATGTAACACAATGTTATACAATGTCACATGATGTCATACTTTGAAGGCAATTACTGTGGGCAGGGGGAGTAGTTACAGGAAGGGCATTCCCTGGCACACTCGGCAGTGGAGTCTGAGACAGATGAGGAGTCAGTGGAGGAACCAGCTGCAGGGAATGAATATAATAGATGGATGCAGGCACAGCATGCTGCAGCACTGGCAAAGAAGCAGCATCTTGCACATAGCTTTAGCCTATAACTAAGGAGATACATTCAGCAAAGGTGGTGCATGTAAACATAACTCCAGGCTGTGCCCATATGTAGCCTGGCCACTGTGTGCAGCAGACATAGTCAGCACAAATAACAATGTACAAACAGCAGGATACAATTATCATTTACACTGGTAAAGGAGGGTGCACATGTGTATATTTTTCACAGGGAAATGTGTGAGTGATGATGATGATGATGATGACACTGATAGACAAGACTGAACTTCCATTTAGAGACTTTGTATGGTGATGGAAGATTAATGTCAAAGGCTTTATGAAGGGACAGTGTCATTGGATGCCTGTGGGTGTGAAGCATTGGGGGGTTGTGGTGACTTGAATGTGCATGTTTGGGTATATGGCCTCTGTAGTAGTCACAGCACTGCAGTGTGATCTACTGGATAGGTCTGGGGATGACATGGTAGAGGTTTGACCTTCCTGTGTATGCATACACACTTAACAGCTGCTTGTACCAAGAATTGCAATGTCTGTACTATGGACTTGGCTAGATGTTGGCATGATACATGACCAAGAATGACCTCCATTACTAGATGTTTCACTATTATAACTGCCATGACCCAGGTATGTCCTCTCTTGGCCAAAGTCAAATCCACAACAATTATAGCCATGAAAGTTCTAGCACTGTGTGGCCATCATTTTTGCCATCTATGACCATGAAAGCCACTATCATTGGAGGTTGCTGTGGGACAGCTTCATTGATGGTGCCTGACATGTATCAGGTCAACTTTAAAGGACATGGCATTTTTAGGCATGTTATTTAGTCTGTAGAAACAATCACAGATATGGGACATGCATTCTTTAATGTTATTTCACACACCCTGCATCAGCCTTACTAACCGTGACAAGGTTGTGAATATACTAGCCTGTACCTACTTGATGGCCCTGCTTATACTCCAGTTTGCAGTCATTAACATAGCAGTTTAAAGAGAGGAGGGTAACTATATCTGCAAATAGCACAACTAGCCACACACACACTCTGTGTAAACCCTGCCCAAAAGGGCTATAAGCAGATCCTGAAACATGTTGGGTAAGGGGGTACCACACTTCCCTGATTGCTAGTATCCCAGGTAATGTTCCCTAGGTGATGATGTGTGTCTCATACTTGGCACAGGGGATGTGTCCAAGGTCTGTTCATGGGATCAAGTGGTCATATTCCATATTTGTTACACACACACACACACACACACACACACACACACACACACACACACACAAAACCTACTTCCTGAACATGCTAGTTCATCTCTTCCACCATCATTAGAGTTTGCAGGTCATCCAACATCAGGTGGTGGCAGTTTAACAGTGGTGGTGCCTGACAGAGAATTACATGTGAAGACAGCAAAGCACAATATCCTGTGAAAGTATGACCCAGCACCAGAAGAGTACAACAAAGTCTGATATATGAATAGTATCTTTTGAAAACTAAACTGCTAAATACTGCACATTGTGCAGATGGCCATAGGTTCATAGGTTCAGAGTTATATATTATGCTAATGGCTGACAGGGCCGTTATAAGCCTATCCATGCAATCCAACCCAACTATGTGCCTGTGTATCGTGGGTGTTTATTAGGAGAGGTTATGTTAGTTAGGAAGTTTCTAGTGGTTATGGAGGTATATTAGCTTGAGCATGGATGTCTGCCTCTGTTTAATAGAGACATGGAGGCCAGACCTTAGGGTGAATTTCTGATTTCCCATCCATTAGTCAAGATCATACTGAAATAGGTTTAGGGGTGGACTCTGCTTCACATGGATGAGGAGTCTCTTCCAGAGAATGGAGATCCTCTGAGACACATATGTGCCTCACTAACATATTTTATTTATGTCACAAGCAAAATTTTAATTCTTGGATCTAGTGGTTCTTATGCTGTTCATTTTCTGGATGTGCAAAACATCCATCAGTGCCCGATGCCTCGTATGACAGTTATAGATCGCCTCTCAGTAACCTGCAGGAGACAGAGTATAGACATAGGGCTTTAAGTCTATCTGTATAGAGCGATGTGTTTATACTCTGGATTCTGCTGGTAAGTAGCCTATCTGGGCATTCCAGCTATTATATATGTTTGGTCAGGTTCATGCCAAAGGGGACATTATACTCAGTGATGTGTCTGATAAAGTGGCACTATGACCCCCTTGGACCTTGATGCAAAGCCCTTACTTATAAATTAGACAACATAGAATGATTTTCTTACTATCTTGGCCACATGTTCCTCAAAGACCAGATTAATGTCTACATATGTTTCCAGATCCCTGACTACAGTGTCAGGTCTTAGGGTGTCTTACCTATAAAGTAATTAGCCTTAGTTGAAGTTTCCCAAAAGAGACTTTAACACATTTCATGGCATTGAATTTAATCCATGATTATGGCACCAGTCATTTGTATGTGTTAGACATTCTTGTAAGATGTTTGTGTCATGGGGGCATCTATGATAGCTCCCAATGTGCAGTCATTTGCTTACATGGTCAGCCGAAGGCCCTTGACATTAGCCTTTACCTACAAGAAGTCGATGCAAAATAGGTGCTGTCCCAGCATGGAGCCATGAGGTACCCCACTGGTGACCTGTCTCTTAGTGGAGGTGGTCTCGCAATCCATAATTTAGCAAAATGCAAGGCTCACACATTGAGCCAGGATATCTGCAGTAAATCTAATGTTCCTACTTGCAGAAAACTTAAGGACCATGGTACAAGTGTGCACACAGTGCAAGGGTGCATACAGCATTGTGTGCATAAATAAGCAAAGAGTATAATAAGATAGCAGACAGCATGTTTGTTCCCATACCAAGTCCCTATCACCACATAAAATATATCTGTAAAATGGAAATGCAGGAAGGCATTAAATAACCAAATGAATAAGTCTAATAGAGTGTCACTATATGTGGGCCACAGAATATTTATGCTGGAAGAAAATGTCGACGAAGATAATGAGACTGCAACAACACAGTACCTCCAATATATCCTTGTCTATGTCCAGTAATCGTACACAAAAGCTGGCTAAGTGTAGATGCCATAGGCAAACAACAGGAGAGGTATGCCTGCAATTCAGAGGAAACGTGATAATGTAAATCCAATGGCAGCAACATCAGATGAACATACTGACAGTGTCAGACATTGAAAGAGTAACTGATGCAAGGATACATGTCAAAACCATTACGAGCCTAGTAAGACAACATGTGGACTGACAAGCTGAAGTCTGCCGCAACTCTTGTTGGGAATATAAACAGCTGAGGTACACAAACACGAAACATGCAGGTCACAGAGAGACACAATGGGTAGGGTGGACACACCGATAGCTGGCAAGAATGCACTGGTGCAGCTCATCTATGAGACAGTGCATGATGGAGAGGTAACAATAGCAGACAAGAAAAGGGGAATGTGCACAGAAGCACAAAGTAATGGGTCCTCAATGTGTCAAAACTAATACCCAATTCAATATCAATAGCACAGATGGTGAGGAGGCAGGACAGATATCGTAGGTAACAAGGCAGGGACAGAACAGCACAACACATACATGATAGCAGCTACATAGTAGCCCTGTGTGATGACTGCGGAAGGTGGCCTACTGAGGCTCATGGGCACACACACACACACACACACACACACACACACACACACACACACACACACACACACACACACACGCACATGCTCGCACACACACACACACACACACACACACACACACACACACACACACACACACACACACACACACACACACAATGAATGATGTATGCAATCTGATAAATCACAGGACAATATCTGTCATATGTAGGACAGAAATGGCAGAAGTGACTAGGTATAAATACAACAGATACACAAATGTAGGAGAGAATGCAAACAAATAATGTATGATGAGGATATCATGCAGTAGGCACATGGTAGACCTGTAATGGCTTTCCCAAGTCTCTACACATACATTGACAACATCAAACACATGACTATGCCCTAGGGAAAATATCTGGACCATCCCAGGCTCATTCAGCTAGACATGCTCTGCCAGCATACCATGCTGGCAGTACTAAGGACAGTGATAGCACTCTGCACAGATATACTCACGACCTCACCCTTGCACATCAACGTTAAGGTTGGTCAATGGAACACAAATGTACACAACAATATAATACATCATTGTCATGTGTAACAAGTGCATGCCAGGCATAAGGGGTTCATATATTCTAATTGTATGCAAAACTTTGTGACATATAGGCAGCATTCTATAATACATATGTATGTTGCAATAATGTAGTAAACGTGAGGTGATGTGGTATGAGGTAGTGTTGTGTATCTTTATCCATGCTCTATGTGTGTTGGATCTGTATATTATATGTGCATGGTCATGTAGAGTCACTACATGACTAAGCGTGATAATTATGTGCTATGGCACATAGTTAATGGTGCTCCTGTAATCTTTCCGACCTTGCAACACTGACACCAATCTCCAGTGGTGCTTTTATATGACCTTATGTCTAGGTATAGGTGGATGTCCTCTTAAACAATCCTCCCTCCAATCTTCCACAGTGTTCTGCTCATGCTAGATGATCTTAAGAAGGTCTTATAGGTTACATAACGGGTGTCCTAACAGCACTCAGAGCAGCCATTGCCAGGCTTCCACTATGTACTGTGTACACAGCAGTACATTCAGCAGGTCTGACACATTCCAAAAGCTAACAGAATACGTTGATGGAAGTTTTTCACAACATGCTGCCAAGTAGAATGTTTCCTAGGAAAGCCTCTAATATACTGATGGTCAATGTATTGCAGAACATACTGGCACACAGGTGGAAATGTGTCGAATAGCTTGAAGAGTGCTGGTATAACCTTGTCATCCTTCAGGAATGCTAATGTGATCACCATGCACATTTGTGTTGCAAATGATATAACCATGCCATAAAGTATTGAGAGATGGTTCTGTTCCAGCAACCTCCACATTATTTGTGTGAAAAGAAATAAACAGCCCTTGGACAATGCTGTGGGTATATGTTGTTGAACTGCCTTGACAGCAGCCCATTCAAAATTGGTTAGTGCATATTCTGCATCCAGGTGTAGACCAACGGTTTTGCACAAATCATCAGTGACACCCCCCAGAAGATGGCTGATCACTGAGTGATCAATGCCTACAATAATAGGGCCATGCGATCATTTGCCATGTTTCCAACATAAACACATACAGTGGACAACTGCTGACATATAACAGATTTCATGGAGAGTGTAAAGTAAAATCTGTGAGTGGGCCAGGTCTATGATGGTTGTCTTATTGGTAAGTATCACTACAGTCAGGTCAGAGTCTTGGCATGATAACGAAGTATGATGAACCTACCGTTATTGACAGGATACACATTTGCACTGATGTGTTGCAATAAACAACCTGCCTGTACAGTGTCATGGTATCTGCTGATGGAATGCTTCAGGCACCTTGTTGTTGGCATTGCTCTCACCACTTCCATATGAGCAATATGTTGCAATTCCTCTATTATATGTATGGGCACATCCTCACTTGTGTATGCCCTATCTTTGAGATTACACATTAACTATGCTAAGACAGTGGACACAACATTTTGGGGCATGCTGATGGGCTATAGATTTTTTGTAACACCTTTGCCTTTACTGTGGCTGTAATTATTGCCCTATCAGTACATTCCTTCTGTCTTTTCAATGGGTATGCCCAGTAATGATGTGAGCGCATATTTATATATTCATTTTTTGCTATTTCTCTATTGTGTAAGCCCACTGAGCAAAAGTTCCTTTGTTCAGGAGCAACACAGACCCCACTTCTAGTTAAGAGACTTTCACATAAACACAAAGTTAAAAAGTAGAGAGAGAAATAGAGAGAGAGAGAGAAACAAATCATTGGCTAAGAATGAGGAATATTAGCAGCTACTTGCTAAGAGTATGTCTAAATTGTACAAAGGGGACCATATTCATATTTTTTAGCATTATATATGCCTAAGAATTTGATGTCATTATATGTGTTTTGACAGTTTCATAACCTATAATGAATATTTTTTTGTATGTTTAATTCACCTGTTACACTTTGTCATTTGGTATTTGTAGCTTTTAAGTATAGTATTTCTTTCACATTCCCTGACTTGAATAGTAAAAATTGGTGCTGATCTACTAACTTAATTATCATGCATGGTTCTGTAGGTTGTTTTCTTCGTATTATCTTAGGAAGCTCAATGGTTTTGGTTAGGTATGAATCCTAAAAAGCTGTTATATCACATGTGTATTTACTGTCACATTCATATTCGCTGCTGTTATTTTACTATGATTTATCATTATCAGATTTTCTCTGCTCTTCTGTTATTGAATTTTCACAGATGTCAGCTGTACTTCATTCTATGAAACTGACTTTTAACTTTTATTCCACATAGGTATATCTAAATTTTAAACTTATTTTCTACAATACATCTTATATATGTATCTAAGTTTTGAACTTAATTCCGACTTTACATCTTATAGTACCCCTGCAGCTTAAAAGATGTATCTTAGAAAGGTAAAGTATTCATGTCCAATGTACTGCAGACTTAATAGTACATTTTAGCAAAAATTTATGAATGGGTGTGGGTAATGCAGGATTTACCCATGGTTGGCATGGTTTGATTATGAGAGTGAACTATTGCTATTATACAATCACTTTTTCTGAATCATGTCCCTAAGGCCATACATCAGCTAGGAAGGACTTCACTCCCAATATGTTGTGTGCATGCTGCAAGCACGGTCTAAAATCTCCCTCCAGCCCATGAAAGCATTCTGCACAGTGTAAAAGACTCTGCAGTGGCCCTGATCTACCTGACTCCTGCTCTAATAATTTAAGTGCATCAAGCACGGTCTAAAACTCCCTCCTGCCCATGAAAGCATTCCACATGTTGTAAAAGACTCTGCAGTGGACCTGATCTCCCTGAATCCTGCTCTAATAATTTAAGTGCATCAAGCATGGTCTAAAACTCCCTCCTGCCCACGAAAGCATTCTGCACAGTGTAAAACACTCTGCATTGGACCTGATCTCCCTGAATCCTTCTCTAATAATTTAAGTGCATGTAAGCTCATGAAACTACTTTACAAAGACAGTCAGTTTCCCTATCTGCTCTTTGGAATTTGAAATTAAAATCCTTGTGTTTGTGGTCTACTGAGCCCCGACAGCTTGCACACTTGTAGGGATACCCCATTTCCCCCACTAGATGGCAGCAACCCCCCAGAATTGCTCCATAGGTTCATAGATTCATAGGTTCATAGATTAGTACCAGGATAACTGCCCTTGCGAGCCATTTTAAGCCTAACCAATTATCCCTTGTGAGACTCAAACCCTGCACCTTGTGCTTGTAAGGCAAAACACCTTAACCATTAGGCCACCCTCCCAACCCATAACAAGCTAGTACCCAGTACATCCTAATAAACGTAGTCTTGGTGCTATCCCTCCTAAAGGGGCCCTTTTCCATGTCTGGCAACCCTTTATTTCATATCTATCTATTGTAATCATCTTTACCTACTTATTTACTTAATTTAACTACGGACTTCAGCAGTTTTAGCAACACTATCAGTGTTCAGCCCTCACCTACATTCACTGATACTTTTTTGGTGCTCACCTCTGCTGGGGGTAGGGCACACCTTTCCAGAATTCCTAGTTCACTCCCCCTGTCCTATCCACAGTCCCATCTCCCTGTGTACCATCATCTAATCCCAGCCTAGATCCCCTCCCCCTCCTCCTACCTGTATTACAAATACAGGTTTTACCCCGTGTCGTCATTCCCTAAGGCCATACATCAGCTAGGAAGGACTCCACTCCCAATGTGTTGTATACACTTACTTACATTGTAAGGCGCTCTGTAACTTACTGCTTGATCTGTTAAGCTTAGAAAGTGTTGCTGCATAAGTAATATCCACCCCCAATACAATGTTTGCATTTTTTATGACTGCACGTGTAATTCTGTAACTGCTCCATTCATGTTTTGTCTGCAAACCTTCTGCTACTTCCAGAAAGGGGATATATTACTAGCTGCATAGTTTTTTTGTTGTAAAGCGGATAAAATGTGATGTTTGTTGAAGAGAGGATAGAACTGGCTGTTTGTCAGCTACGATAATACCCTATGTAATGTAAAAGGTTTCTGAATGGCTTTCTGCCTTCTAACTAAGAAGCCTACTGTTATCGCTCAAAGGGGTTACCTTACTAGCTGCCTAGTCTAATCCTAAAACAGGGGAAATGGCCTCCTAGCTGCACCAACTTCCTGTCTGAAGCAAGGCATTAGGAATGGCTTTTAGCTTTGAAAATATAAACTACTTTAAAAATATTACAGGGCTTACAGGGTTTTTCATTGCTAGCTGCCTAGTGTTATTAGGTGGGAAAATTTGCTTTTCACTCCGCAGTAAGGTATCAGGAATGGCTTTTAGCTTTGGAAATATTAACTTATGTAAAAATATAGCAGGGCTTACAGGGTATACATTGCAAGCTGCCTAGTGTTGTTATTAGGCAGAAAAATGGCTTTTCAGTCTGCAGTAAGGTATCAGGAATTGCTTTTAGCTTTGGAAATATTACCTTCTGTAAAAATATAACAGGGCTTATAGGGTTTACATTGCTAGCTGCATAGAGTTGGTTATTGGCTGGGAAAGTGGCTTTTTCAGCAACACAAATATCCTAGGTGACACAAAGCATTAAACACTGCTTTCTCCTACACTTATAGATGCCAACAGTTTCCATATGAAAGGGATGTAGTAGTAGATGCCTAGTGCTGTAGTACAAGAGGAAAAATGGCTTTTTAGCTTAGTTACTACCCTATTGAGATGTATAATTGTAACAACAGCCTATAGCTACCCTAACTACACTACATAGGCAAGCATTCGGTAGCTTGGAACTGTTTTAAATGGATCTGTCTAGAGGACTAGTTTAACCCTGTTTTCAAGTCTGTTCTACATAAATGCTGTTCTTAACAACGGGAAAGCATAGTTTATATGACTGCATTATTTGATTACCTGTGCTACAAACTAGAACTGCGTTATATGAATGTATTGGGATATGTTTGTCTTTGCAACTGAGATCTTATGTTACTAATTAGACACTTTGTAACTCTGTACCTAAGCCTCCTGCACACACCATCTCACCTACCTACTTGCTTTTGTTGTTCTTTGCATTCACTCTCAGCTTCCTACACCTTACTCACCTCTCTCACTTACCCACATGTAATTACCCTTACATTCTACAGTGTTACCCCACTACTTCTACCTTCTACCTCTAATGCTTCCTTTTTTTTTCTTCCAGCAAGCATGGTCTAAAACTCCCTCCTGCTCATGAAAGCATTCTGCATGGTGTAAAACACTCTGCAGTGGACCTGATCTCCCTGAATCCTGCTCTAATAATTTAAGTGCATGTAAGCTCCTGCAACTACTTTTTTACAAAGACAGTCAGTTTCCCTATCTGCTCTTTGGAATTTGAAATTAAAATCCTTGAGGTTGTGGTCTCCTAAGCCCCGACAGCATGCACACTTGCAAGGATACCCTGTTTCCCCCATTAGATGGCAGCAACCCCCCCCCAGAATTGCTCCCTGCAAGCTAGTACCCAGTACATCCTAATAAAAGTAGTCTTGGTGCTATCCCTCCTAAAGGGGCCCTTTTCCAACTCTGGTAACCCTTTATTTCATATCTATCTATTGTAATCATCTTTACCTACCTATTTACTTAATTTAACTATGGACTTCAGCAATCTTTGCAACACTATCAGTGTTCAGCCCTGACCTACACTCACTGATACTTTTTTGGCACTCACCTCTGCTGAGGGGGTCTGTACCCACTCCGTTCACCCTTCAGGCTCACTCCTCTCCCCTACCCTACCACCAATTCCCACCCCCCACTGCACCTAAACTTATACCTCACCTTACCCACCTGACATTCTTCCTGCTCCAATAACCAACCATAGCTAATTCATAGCTCCTCCTACTCTAACTCCACACCCATACCCCGCTTCCACCCCATATCATATAACACTACAAATAGCTTCCAAACAACCATAATGCACATCCTGCTACCCTTTCTCCTACTAGCCCTAAGCTCCCTTTCCTACACTACAGCCATACAAACTAACCTACCCTTAGATACCACCTCATTCCATACTATACATGCCGAAAAACACACCACCTTCCATATATGCTGTACAGTCTGTCCAACATTATTTTCCACAAATATGCCACACACACTTAACACCCATCTACCTACTACTATCAATAGGAAAGCAGTGTACATATCACTCTCAAACCTAACCTATGTTATCAAACACATATTTAAACTCAGTAAAAGACTCCTCATAGCTGGCGACATACACCCAAACCCAGGACCCTCCTTCATTAACCTTCCAAATAGAGCTCACTCTGATTTCTTAGTAATTGAGATTAACATAAGAAGTATTTCAGATAAACAAGTAGACTTACATGCTTTTATTTCTCATTACTCCCCTGACATTGTAACCATTACCGAAACATGGCTGAAACCAAATATCACTAGCGATGAGATTCTACCACCAAGTTACAACATTCTAAGGCTAGATAGAACAAATAGGAAGGGCATTGGAGTCACAATTCTATTTATAAATGAAATAAACCTCCAGCCATTTCATACCCCTCTACCAACATTTCAAAATGCTGAAACCATAGGCTCTATTCTATCAATAAACAATGAAAATAAAATTAACATCCTTTGTTGCTATATTCCTCCAGGAAATAACTCCCCAGCCATAGAAGAGATCCTTCAATGGCTGAATCAAAACTAGCCTCTAGAAACACTTTTACTAGGCAACCTCAATACCGACTGGCAAAACTTCAGCTCTAAAAACCTTACCAACAGTATTAACCTCTACAATTTCACACAACTAATTCAAGACCCCACCAGAATAAATAAGCAAACCCATAAACCATTATTGACTGGACACTAGTAAATCACCCCAAACATCACTATCAGGTAGCGTCCCTACCTGACATACTCAGTGACCATCTTCCTACTTTCCTCCTCAGGAAATGAACCAAAAACCCTAAACCCATAACCTATAAATACATCAGAGATGATAGTAACTTAATCCCAGACAAGTTAAACAACATTATCCACCAATGTAACTGGCTCCCTCTAAAAACCCTACACTTAATTCAGGCAGTAGAATACTTTAATAATACATTAATCTCAGTTCTAAATTCCATTGCACCAGTAAGAAATAGAAAAATCAAAGCAAACTATGCACCATGGTTAACTTGGGACACAAGAGCCATTCTTAAAACCAGAGACAAGACCTGGAAGCAATGGAAACAAGGCAACTCTGATCATACCAAACAAAGGTATAAACAACTTAGGAACTTAATAAAACTAACAAAAGACAAATACCAAAACTGGTAAAGTAAACCGTTTATTGCTGATCGAATAACTAAGCGCTTTCGCCAATATGTCCAAAGGCTTCTTCAGAGTTGGGAACTTAGCCAAAATCCTCCCAGCTTAACTCTCACTTCATAAACTCAATCCAAACTATGTTCAACCAGCTAATACCTCATCTAACGCAACCACTGGAAACACCCCTGATAATACTACCAACCATCCTTCTCCCTGTCTCCAGTCCCTACATCAAAAATTAGAAACCGGCTCCTCAAACTAAAGCCTAACACACTAGCTGCAGATGGTATACCCACTAACTTCCTAACAATAGCAGCTGACTCTCTTTCTTATCCAGTATCAATCCTAATAAATAGGTCCATTCAGGAAGCCTATGTACCACAACTATGGAAAATATCCTACATTATACCTCTTCACAAAGGATGTAAATCTTACGAATTTTCCAATTACAGGCCAATAGCTAGTCTTTCCCCATTATCTAAGCTCATGGAGAAATGCATACATTCACAAGTTATGCAATTCCTAGACACAAACAAGCTTCTCTCATCCTCCCAACACGGATTCTGCCCTCACCATAGTACAAGTTCTGCTCTTCTCTCATTAATCAACCTGGTTAATCAACATAGAAACAACAACTATGTATCTGCTACCTTTCTAGACCTCTCAAAAGCTTTCAACATGGTTTCACACCCTAAACTGCTGGATACCCTTCATTCACTATCCTTTACTTCCTCTACCATCTCCTGTTTCAATAGCTGCCTATCAAACAGACAACAATCTGTACAATGGCACAATGAGCTATCCCCTCCTCTCCCTAACTCTATAGGAGTACCTCAAGGCTCAATACTAGGCCCACTTCTTTTCACTATTTTCACAAACAATCTATATACCTCCTCTAAGCAAGCCTCACTAATTCAGTATGCAGTTGATTCCACTCTCATCTGTGCAGCCCCATCTGTCAATACCCTACAACAACTAGCCCAGGAATCTTTCTCCGCTATTGAAACTTGGATCACTGAGATCCAACTTATTCTTAAGCCAAACAAAACCAAACTTCTGCTGTTCACACCTAATAAAACTAAATCCTCCACCTCCACTTTCTCTATCTTATCTGGGAATGGCACTATCATCTCTCCATCCACTCACACAAAACTCCTGGGAGTTGAAATAGACAACAACCTATCATTTGATCTTCACATAGCACAAACCATTCAAAAAGTGCATAAGAAAATGGACACTCTATACAGGCACAAAAACTATCTCACAGAAAAAGCACGTATCACTCTAGCTCAAACTCACCTCCTATCAACACTTACATATGCCGCACCAATCCTAACTCACACTAAATAATCAGATCTAGATAAGTTAGAGTCATGCTACAACAAAATAACTAAATTTGCCAACAATTTCCCCTTTAGAACTCATCACTGCCATGTACTAAAAGAAATTCAACGGCTTGAATTTCCTAACTTATTATCTTACCAATAACTCACCTACATCTTTAACATCGAAAAAACACCCAGACAAAACTCTAGCCCTCAGTCAACTAATAACCTTCCACTCTTCCAGTTGCCCTCTACGCTCTTCCAATAAACCACTCCTCAGTGTTACTACTGCTAACAACACTGCAGGAAAAGCCCTTTATTCCCACATCATAGCAAAAAATGGGGCAATCTCCCCACCAATATAACCTCCACAACAACAAATACAAACTTCAAAAAAAAATCACTCAAATCTTATCTCATGACAACTTGGATTTGCCCATGTATCACTTGACAATCCCTATAGCTTTTTTCTCTCTTCTACCAACCTTCTCCAGTCTAAACATCACACTATATCTGTGCAAGTAGAAATACTGACTCATCATATACCATACTGTTCTTTGTACTCCTTTCTATGCATACTTACTAAAACTGTAAGCAGTACTTACTACCTTTGTAAAATTATTTCAAACTAACTTTTGTCCTGCAAAACCTGATAACTACTTGGGAACTAACTTCTGAATATATCTGTCTGAACCCTTGTAAATATTATTCAAACTGTATCTTAGTCCTACAATGCCTGTTTAACTATTGTTAACAAAGTAATGAATAACTCTACTTGTAAATAAGTTTTTCTCTATTATCTGTTTTGTATATTTCTCATTGTATAAAAATCTTCTTAATTGTTAATTTTCTCCCCAGGCCACTACTGAAAATGGACTTGGTCCAGCTGGATTTTCCCAGTTAACAAATGTAAAATAAAATAAATAAATAAATGTCATAGTATAAATGGACTTTAGTTAGTCTTGGGCATCTAAGGCATGTACACATTGGTGGAGCTTATACATGCTAGTGCCTGCTCGTTATGTTGCAGTTTCTCATTGTTTTTCTGTGCCTTAAAGAGTCTGCATGGCTATGAAGCTGATTGCAGGGGCACTTTTGAAAATTGTGAGTTTTTTTTTTTTTTAATGGAGTTATATGTGCTGAGTTGAGTAACATTAAATATGGCATCTTTTTTTGCAATGATGTTAAGATCATATGTCCATGGAGCTAACTGTAGGAGAACTTGATGGAGTTTCATTTTATATGTGCACTGTATAAAGAAAACAAATAATAAAATGAATGTTTGGCATTACAGACTGATACATATCCTCTCAGTTTAGTAAAATAAATGTTTTTTCTTTCTTTTTTTATAAGTCAAAAGTGTCCCACTGTTTACATGAGGACTTCTATGGAGTCCCAAACTCTTGGCTATTGGTTTTCTTTTTAACCACTCTCTTATATATCAGTTTGTTGAGAGCTGAGCCTTATCTTTAATATTTATTGACAGACGGACTTCTTGTTATGAATGCTTGCTTTACAATGAGCACACTGATTGCTCTGTCCAATCTGTGTGTAGGTTTTTGAATAGTAAATATTTTTCATTGTTTAATTTAATATTGTGCATCATAGGACTGAGCAAAATATTATGTGCCTCTATTAAAAAAAATAATAAAAATAAAAAAGCAAAAAGATAAAATCTGTCAATGATAAATACATGGGTATGTTGATGTACAAGACAGTGCCTCTGTACGGAGAAACGTTTTTGTGTGTGTGTGTGTGTGTGTGTGTGTGTGTGTGTGTGTGTGTGTGTGTGTGTGTGTGTGTGTGTGTGTGTAAATAAAGATGTTCTTCATTTGATCACTGCTACAGTAGCCTTAGCTATATGGACTTTAGCCTGTACAGGATACAACAACAGCTGGCCAGTTTCCAAAGCTTTCAGGGTTCCTTTCACACAACTAAGCCATTAGTTAGCTTGAGCTGAGCTGCCTAAAAGTTAGGTTTGGGGATCCATCCCTTCAGAGCTTTCCTGCCACCAAAGATGGTCAGCTAATGCCATTCCATTGCTGGACAGATAACTTCCCTTTAGGGAAAAAACTTCCACTTTACTTTTTATGACAAAAAAAAAATTCTGCAAAACATATTCATTTTATCTTTTAAATGGGAGTGTTACTTTTTTACTTTTGTAGTAAAAAGTTGTTAAATCTAACTTTATTTTTCTGTGATAAAAGTGTTTTATTTGTGAGGCTAAGATAAATGTTCAAAATGCTTTTTCATGTATTTTAATAGGGAAAAATTACTTTTTTTACTACTTACCAGTTTTACTGACTACTGCTGCCTTGCTTCCCTGAGAATCAACACCTTTTTCAGCATATACATGGAGCAACATACCAAATATCCACTGTAATGTTAACTGGGTATGATACTAATGTTCTCTGTCTTATATCTATCTCTTTTACCCCACCCCCCACACTACTGCTTGTCAAACTTACGTCTATGAATCTAACACTAGACTTTCAATAACGTTTCTTCTGCTATTTGCCACCTTGTTCTTACTAACCTCCTAACTAACTTTGCTCTACTTACAGAGTTCATTAACATGTTCTACTATTGTTCTCCTGTTTTCATTTTTCTATATACATTTACTGTACTTACTTTATTTTACTTTACTTTCAAAAGCTGTACTGTGAATTTTTTATGTGCAAAATTTAAACTGTGAATTTCTGCATTACTTGTATAATTTGTACTGTGGAGCTTTTCTCCCCAGGCCTCCACTGAAAAATGGAGCAAGCTCAAATGGACTAACCCAGTCAATAAATTTCAAATAAATAAATAATACATTATAAATGGGTAATTCACATAGTATTGGGGGATACCTCCATGCAATACGAACATTTGAAGCTGTTTGGTAAGGCTGATTTATTGTAGGTATCTTGGTTACCCACTGTTGCATTTGACTTGATGGTACTGTTCCACACTTTTGTTTTCTGTCTACCTCTCCCCTTTTCTCCATCTCTCTAAATATAGTTTAAATCTCTAACCTGAGAGACATACTACTATGGGTAGTCGGTTATTTATCTACCATTGTTTTGCCGTGGTTCATAAGCTGTAAAAATGAACGCATATCTCATGCAGGCCTTAAACACTTCTGTGTTTCTCCCCTTGTCCACAGCTGGAGAGTATTAAATAAAATTAAACAGTTATTATAGACAGTTAATGTGTGTTATTAGAAATAGTTGTAGTTGTTGTTGTTGTATTAGAAATAGTTATTGTTCCGTCTTGGTTCTTATGAACTGGTAGGGTGCTGTGGTTCATTCCTATTTATCATTTGTGATTTAGCACTGCCCTGAAGTCATAGAGCTCTATTCAATTTTTTCTGTCCTGTCTTGTTTTCTTAACACATTTAGCTACAATGTTTTCAAATAGCATTCCGTTACCTACAAAGTATGTGTACACCATGTCTAATTCCATTGTGCTCACTTTCATGTGGTTTGCACACATACTCTGTAGCTGCTATCAAATGTGTACAATACAGGAGTCACTATGAAGAGAAATTATATTTTTGTTTGTTGTTCTCAACAGATATTTTTTGTTACTGCTGTAATTCCACTGAGCTGTGCAAGTGCAGACTGACTGGCTCCTATTGGGAGAGAAAGATAATTCCTTGTTTCATTCCTCTGCAGCTCCATGCCCGAGCCACCTCCACGCACTCTCTACTTGTATAGACTCCAAACAACTTCCACATTAAAAAAAATGCAAAGGCAGGAACGTTTTCACTGACCCACTAATTACTGTTCCTCTTCAAGACTGTCTCATTATGGCAAACACAATCTACATTAAATAAAAAACATATTTACTGCAAAGAAATTTCCCAGCCCCTCCAACAAACTCTTTTATAGTCTTGGTATTTGTACCTATAAACATATAGCCCTCTCCACAGTGAGTATTATTTCAGCATCACCTGTACCTACTCTATATCCTTTTACCTTTTCCTTGCTGTCACTCAGCTGCCTCCTACACAGAGAAATACCTTGCTACTGCTTGCCACACGTTTTCGCATCTACATTCTGGAAGATTCTACCTATTAAGTGATACTTAGCTATCATCTAATTCCTATTCTTTCCTAATCCCTCTAAAATAACCACACAAAACCATTGTAAATCAGCCCACACAGCCTATCACTCTACTGCCAAAACCACGCAGCCATTCCTCATACAACACAACCCAAAGAGCAAGAGGTTGCACATATCATGACTATAAGTTGTAAAGTACTACAACATATTCATTATCTCACTGCCTGCTACTATAACTACAAAAAATAAGGATCCTTGAGTTACCCTGTGCTATAAATTCCTTAAATTATTTTTATTAACCTCACGTATTAGCATTCATACTTTCAGTCTATCACATATGGCCAACAGCAGTACTGTGATATCAAGGAAAAGAGTGCATTCAGGCAACAGTTGTAGGACCTACTAGATAAAGCAGGACAACATGAGCTGGTGTTCATAGTGGGTGATCTGAAAGCACATATCAGGACAGACAGAACGCAATATGAAGACTAATTGGGTCCACATGGGTGGAGCAACAGGAATAAAGAAAAATAAGCTATTCCTGACTTCTGCAAATGGCTTGATGGTGGGCAACGCATGGCTCAATAAGAGAAAGAGAGAGAGACACTCACATGATCATATATGAGTGGCAACAATACAACTCAGGTAGACTTCCTCCTACTAAGGGAAGGGCACTGGGGAAAAATAATTGATTGCAAAGTCATCTCCAGTGAAACAGTCGGCCCACAGTAAAAAGCACTAGTTGCCACAATCAGCTGCATGCAGCAGTCAAAGAAGGCTCTAAGGTCAACTGAGATCAGGCTGAAGACCTGGAAGTTGACTGGAGAGAAAGTACAAGAATTCAAGGAAATAATCAGGGCTCTAGAACCTCAGGAAGAACAGAAAATAAGTGGAGTTGAAAGAGAATGGCAGCACCTCAAAACAGCATGTGTGAGGACTACAGAATAAATACGCAGCCGAGCCACTTACGGAAATAACATACATCAGCAAAGCTCATGGTGGAATGCAGAAGTTCAGGAAGCCATCATAAGAAGGGATTTCAGAAAAAAGTTGGAGACTAAAAAGACAGACCAGGCTAAGAATGAATACTGGATTGCTAACAAAGACACTAAGAGAACAGTTGAAATAGTGAAGAACAAGGCACCAGAGCCACTCTGCCACCTTCAGGAAAGTGACTCAGTAGATGCCACAAAGAAACTCTATCAAGTTGCAAGGCAAAGGCAGAAAGATAAATAAGATAGTCATCAGACACCTTTCATAAAGGATCCCAGCAACCACATTCTCACCGTTCATCAGGACACTAAAGACAGATGAAAAGAATACTTCCTGCAGCTTCTGACTGAAGAAAATCAGAGAAGCTAAAGTTCCCCTGAAGCAACTGATGAAAAAAGACAAAGTACAGCCTACTCTAAAAGAAAGATCAGCACTAAGGGAAATTAAGTCAGGGGAAAGCAGCAGGCTCAGATTAGGTTACAGAATATATGATCAATATGTTGAGTGAGTTTGGGGATGAATGACTCCAGATGATACTCTTAGCAGTATGGAGGGAAAAGCATATCCCAGAGGACTGGATAATAAGCATTCTAGTGCCAGTGTAAAAAAACAAAGGGATATTCACAACTCTGGCCAGAATAGAGGTATCAAACTCCTGCCACACTGCATGAAAGGTCTGGAGTGGGTGACTAATAAACAAATACAAAGAGTAGTCAAAAGCAAGATGGGAGATGAGCACTTTGGATTCAAATCAGGATGCATCACAACTGACCCTATTTTGGCAGTGACATAGTTGAGAAGAAGTTAGAGATGAGTAAATAGTTCATATTGGCATTCCCAGACTTGGCGAAAGCATATGACAAGGACCAAATAAAGTTGATGTGGGCAGTCTTGTGGTGGTTCTGTGTCCAGGAAACATTGGCAGAGTAAGTGCATAAGTGCAGCCTATCTACAAGGACCCAATGACACATGTATGAACAGCGTTTGGACTCCCCAAGAGTTCACAGTGAGAGTGGGTGGGCATCAAGATTCGTCTCTGAGACCACTGCTGTTCATAATGCAGATAGACTACATTAGCAAATAGATCAGAGGGCACAGATCAATACAATTGCAGTATGTAGGCAATGTGACATTACATGCATACTCTAAACAAGAGCATTGGCATATGATGGGGGGGGGGGTGGAATGTAAAACCAAGGATGAAAGTGACAACAGATAAGATACTTGCAATGGCAGCAAACAGAGGAAATTAGAAGATGCTAAGAAGAAAGATAGGAAAGAAAAATGGAAATATTAACAGATTTAAGTATCTGAGAGGGGTGGAAATGGAAAGGTGAAGTCTAAAAGATGATGGCAATGCTAGAACCAGAGGGGCTACAGCCAATTAGTACAGTGTCAGGGATAGTGTGTGACAGAAGCATGTCAAAGAAGCTTAAATGTTAGGTGTACACAACAGTACTGTGATCAGTACTAGTGTATGGTACAGAAACCTGGGCAGTGAAGGCAGAGCAGTTAAGGATGCTAGAGTTATTGGAGATGAACTGCCAGAGAAAGGTGTTTGAGTGCACCCAGTGGAACTGATGAAGTAAGGACATCAGAGCAGAATTAATCAATTTGATGCATTTGCAGAGAAGGTCAAAGAGGATAGATAATGGTGGTTTGTGCACATGTGCAGGAAATCAGAATACAATCTGGTGAAGAAAATCTGGGAAAGACAGGAAGAAAGTAAGAGAAAATAAGGGTGTCCAGCAAAGAAGTGGAAAGATGCAGTGTATGAGAGAAGATCTGTAGCAGTCAGGCATGACTGTTGAAGGTGGTAGGAGAGGTCATTGAATTGAGAAATTTTGACAAGTTGATAAGACACCCCAAACCCATGTAGAAGATCTAAAAAAGGGCGTTATTATGACGATGATGATAATTAGCATTCTTCTACTATGTACCAGCATTTTTTTTTTGTTTCCTCTGACCTCATTCTTACCAGCCAGCCCCCAAGTACTGAACGTCCATGCTGGGTATACCAGCTACCCTGCACCCCCAGATTTACTCCACTTTTACTTGAACCGGTCATGAATCCTGAACATGTCCTGAGGGCTCACCTCATCTGTGCTTATGTCCATGGAGGATAGTGTTTTTTTTCCCTTTCCCCATCCACCAAGCTTCTTGCTTACAAATGAGGGAAACCCCCCCTCTCTGGACTATGACCCCCTTAGTGGGAATATCAAAGAGCATATTCATAACTTTGATGAACAGACCAATCCCTTCCCTGCTGCTCCCTCAGTCACCTGAACCACTAATTGAACTCTGGTCAGAAGGGTCATAGTCAGGAATTTATCCTTTATGCCGCCGGAATGGCTACTATGCACCAGCATTGAGCCCAATCCAGGTCTTCTGTCAATCCCCCCACCACAATCAAATTAAAAAGCAAGACAATAACACACAAAACTATCTCTAATTATTTTAGACAGAGTTTTGAACAAAATAGAATGCATAAATCGTTTCCTCTACACCAACAATCCAGCCCTACTTATTATCTCAGAATCATGGGCAGAAACTGATAACCCTGATATAAGTTACTCTTCCCCAAATTCTTCTTTCAGCTGCTCCTGTTAGGGGTCGCAACAGTGGATCAACTTTTTCCATTTCTTCCTGTCCTCTGCATCTTGCTCTTTCACACCAACCACCTGCATGTCCTCTCTCACCACATCCATAAACCTTATCTTAGGCCTTCCTCTTTTCCTGTTACCTGGCAGCTTCATCCTTAGCATCTTTTTCCCAATATACTGTGCATCCTTCCTCAGCACATGTCCAAACCAATGTAATCTTGCCTCTCTGGCTTTGTCTCCAAACCTTCCAACCTGGGCTGACCCTCTAATATACTTATTCCTAATCCTGTCCATCCTCATCACACCCAGTGCAAATCTTAACATCTTCATCTCAGCCATGTCAAGCTCTGACTCCTGCCTTTTTGTCAATGCCACTGTCTCCAACCCAAATAACATAGCTGATCTCACTACCCTCTTGTAGACCTTCCCTTTCACTCTTACTGGTACTCGTCTGTCACAAATAACTGTTGACACTCTTATCCACCCACTCCATCCTGCCTGTACTCTCTTCTTCACCTCTCTTCCACACTCCCCATTACTCTGAACTGTTGATCCCAAGTATTTAAACTCATCCACCTTTGCCACCTCTACTCCCTGCATCCTCACCATTC
Source organism: Protopterus annectens (assembly GCF_019279795.1). Taxonomy (NCBI): domain Eukaryota; kingdom Metazoa; phylum Chordata; order Ceratodontiformes; family Protopteridae; genus Protopterus; species Protopterus annectens. The sequence goes on from NC_056725.1 coordinate 909,765,064, forward strand.
CTCTATCCTCCCTCTCATTCACATACATATATTCTGTCTTAGTCCTGCTGACCATCACTCCTCTTCTCTCTAGAGCAAATCTCCACCTCTCCAGGGTCTCCCCCACCTGTTCCCTACTCTCACTACAGATCACAATGTCATCTTCCCAAATACAGGTAATTATCCAATATGAACTTAGAAAGAAAATAGGGGGTACCCTTCTCTTATTCAAAAGCATCCTTAAAGTGTCCTTCCTGGGTCAAAAGGCATAACCAAATGACTATGACCCAAATTTGCAGCCTATAAAGATACATAACAACAGTTGTAACTCTGTTTTTCTTGCAGTTGCATACCTACACACTCCAAGGAACATTAAAGAATTAAAACAACTGCACTTACATGTCCTGCAGTGTTCTGGACAAATCAAAGATATCAGTATGGAAAGAGACTTTTACTTAAAAATGCTGAGTCCTGCCAGCAGTGAGGTTAGTAACATCCTATGTAGCAATAGCAATAGCAAACATACCACATAAAATATCAAAAATCCATATCCTTCTTCTTTCACATGCCTCTCTTCAAAATGTACCTACACTACATGCAGAACTGCCACCACACATACCTCCTTCTATTTTTGAACACTCACAATCAAGGACAATAGCAAGGCTATACACCAAATTCCCTCAGATACCCCCTATCCCCATGCAGAAGGGCTACTTCCCTGTTTATAGGACGGTGCAATGACCACATCATGCCCCTTTCCTGCACCAATGTGATATCTTCATCACACAAAATATTAAGTCACTGCAACAAAAACAAGACTCTGCAAAACCAGTTCCTAAAATACTTAACCTGTAAATACAAAAGGATACAGACCGATCTCTATATTACTGACACTGGGAAAGGTATTTGAAAAACTCATATTCTCACAAGCAACTGTCTACACAAAAATGAGTTTTGGACAGGGCAGCGCACCATGACCATTCTCTGTATACTTAATGGCAACATTCTTCACAGCATGAACAAATTACTTCTCATAGGTGAAGCATTTATTGTCATTACTAATAACTTTGACCTTGTGGATTAAGACCTCATTTATACTAAATTCTCTGATTAGAGCTGAAGTTCATATAGGCCCTCTTCCTCGGTTCAAAAACGTCCTGACTTTAGATGACCAATGTTTGATTAATGTCATGCAAGAATGCTTTCTGTGTAGATTATGCATGTGCTCCCTATGTTCATGGGGTTTTGCCCTGAGTGCTTTGCTTTCCTCCCATGTTCCAACAACATGCAATAGGTGGATTTAACACACTAAAATGGCCAAAGGTGTGAGTGTGTATGCATGTGTGGGGTACGGAAGAAGAACCGTGGCAGAGCTAGTCACCCTGTGGTGTGAACAGTGGCTCTACATGATTATCACTGCTGATGTGACACCCAGTGTGCAAAAATGGGAATAGGGATTGTGGATAGATGGATGGGTGCTGGAGGCTCCTCAGGGGAGAAGATGAGAGTGAATGGACAATGCTGGTTTGCCCATCTTGGGGGGGGGGGGCAGCCTCGGATTGTTGCAATAAACAATGTATGCACCTGGTGAGCTCCATGCTTTGTGTGGTGAAATACTTAGTTAAGAGGGCACTTATGTGTGGATGTGAGTAAGTTCCTCCCAAGATCACCAATTACTGAGCTAGTAAGGTGATTAAGAAGTGGTGGGAATTAGTGTGCACTCACCAGCAGGAGTATAATGCTGTACCAGCATTTTTGATCTCCTCGCCAGCCCAGGATGTGGTTGTGTTAGTCCATAGCAGGCTATGGTGAGTCCAGTTGACTCAGTAAATTAGATGAGCTTGTGGACACTGATGGTCAACTGCAGAGTGGAAAAATGTTTCTGACTAAAAGGCACTTTAAAGTTGAAATTGGAAACTACCCTTCCTCTTGTCTCCACATTAGAAAGATGTGAATTCCATACTATCCCCCTTACTTTTCTCATGGTTTATTAACAATCTACCATTATAGCTCCTACAAACCTTAATTATGCTATATGTTGATGATATGGTCATTTACAAGGCCAGTGCTAACCCCCATGCAATCAACAACCAGCAAGAAAAAGATATCATCCATTTTGAAACTTGACTTACACACACAAAAAAAAAAATGATTTTAAAAACTGTCAAAAGAAAATCCATGATCTTTGAAACCAGACAAAAATTATTTGTGGTTCAACAACTTTTGAGTGTGAAATGCAACAACAACAGCAACATACCTTTGGAAATTACTCCATTCTTTAAGTTGCCCCACACTTTACATATAAGACTGGTGAGACTTATGGGTCTGTAGTCTTTACAGACCTTGAAGCTACAGACCCATAAGTCTCACTACTCTTATATGTAAAGCCATGGAAAGAATTATCATAGAAATGATCACTAGTGATATAGTAAACCTCCAGACACTGGACCCAACCCAGTTTGGTTTCATCAAGGGTATCTTTGAGAAGGTCAACAAAGCAATGAATGAGGCCAAAATGGTTCACGCTGCCTACCATAACCTGGCCAAGGCATTTGACACAATACTCCACTCGGGCATTGTTGACAATCTCAAGAGGTTCGATACAAACCCATATGTCACTAAGTGGATAGCCAACTGGCTCACAGACAGGACACAGGAAGGTAGAATTGGGGAGTCCACCTCTACAAAGAGGCCAGTCACAAGTGGAGTTCCTCTAGGATCAGTCCTTGGACTGCTCCTTTTTGGCATTTACTTTTCTGAAGCCAAGGCCAAACTCAATGGTCTCTGGCTGACTAAATTTGCAGATGATTGAAAACTAGGAGCTGTCATTGAATCCCACACTGACACAAATAGTCTCCAGGAAGGGCTGATATAGACAAACAACTGGTGTCTAAACTAAATGGTAGCTATCATATCAACAACACACCTCTTAGAGCTGACCCAGTAGTCAGAGACTTTGAGACACACACAGACAGCAATCTAGCCTTTAACCATCATGTCAAAAACTAAAAAATGTCTGCATCCTATGTGGCTTCTGCTGCTGCTTTGGTTGGACAGGGAAATGTGCATTACATGTCTTGTTTTACTTTTAAAACAACAACAAATCCAAATTCAAGGGAAAATAAATCAATCTTCAAGCCCACCATGCTGCAGTGTTGATGGGCTGTTGTCTGTGAGGCCTGTTTTCTCTCTTAGACTCCAGGAACTCCACAAACTCCAGGAACAAGGAATTATACTCAGTCATGGCCCAAAATGTCTTGCTCAAACAAATCTGACTTCTAAAACTTCTAGAATGAGGAAAAGAAGGAAAAAATGTGAAAGACCGATAAAAAGAGGATCTAGAGCTGGAATATCTGCCAGTCTAAAGGCCAAGCCACACAGGCCTGCACTTCCATTTATGCTACTGGCGAATTTTCACTCCTTGGATAACAAGATGGACAACATAAGGTTAGAAAACTCCAAAAGCACTGTTGTAATGAAGAGAAACAATGCACCAGACAGCTCAGGATAAAATCCAAGGTTTTCAGGTTTTTTCCTTGTGTTCGTTTACTGGTACTGTTTTTTCCTTGTGTTCATTTACTGGTACTGTTTTTTCCTTGTGTTCGTTTACTGGTACTGTTTTTTCCTTGTGTTCATTTACTGGTACTGTTTTTACCTTGTGTTCATTTACTGGTACTGTTTTTTCCTTGTGTTCGTCAACATAAGGTTAGAACTAACTACAAAAAGCAAGGAGAGAAACAGTTATGTTCTCATGTTCACAGAGGGATTCACTTTATAATCCCGAAATCCTGAAATATCGAATTTCAGAATTTCAAGATCATAAAGCCGAAACCTGAACATCCCAAAACCTCAGAAGCACGGATTTTAAAATCGCGAACACTACACTAACCATACACCACACACACATGCACACAACTTCCCCCAACAACACTTAAACCTACACTACATACAAGCAGGGTAGCAAGCTCCCCTGCACCCACCACACACCTCCTACTTAAATATACTAACTCCATGGTCACACAACACAGACAAATGCACAAAAACACCACCATACAAGCTACATTCTAATCGCACACACAAATCACAGTAACCAAATACACTACACACACTAAAGCCCCTAACCAAAACACTTAAACATAAATACTTATCTGAACTTCCAGCTATCCCTTCACATAGCACAACACCAGGAGTGCTACTTCAAAATCTGTGTACTTCGGGGTTTTGAAATTTGTGCTTCTGGGGTCTCAAACTTTTGAGCTTTTGGCTTTATAATCTCAGGATTCTGAAATTCGGTATTTCAGAATTTTGGGATTATATAGTGTTCCCTCACAGAGACATGGTTAAGCTATAATATCAGCGATAGTGTGGTGCATGTGGAAGGACTGACGTTATTTACAGCTGACAGGAATCAGACCTTCAGTGATAAATCACAGGCAGGGGGTGTCTGTATCTACGTAAATAACAGATAGTGTACCAACTGTAAGGTAGTTACCACTCACTGCTCTAAAAACATTGAGTTCTTGTTGCTAAGGTGTAGAGCCTTCTACTTGCCAAGGGAGTTTAATGCTGTGAACATCATGGTTGTATGTATTCCAAACAGTGCCAACACCAACTTCACCAATCAATCAGTGAACTACAGAATTAAAATTCTGAGTTTGCTTACATAATAACAGGTGACTTCAACCAAGCTAACCTAAAATTAGCTCTACCTATCACCAGCATGTGGACTTCCCTATGAGGGGAGAGAACATGCTGGACAACATATATAACAATGTCAGGTTGGCTTATAAGGCAGTATGCTACCCACACTAGGGTAACTTGGATCATCTGACCATCATGCTAATACCTGCGTACAAACTGATATTAATAAGAAGCAAGCCAACCAATAAGCAAATAAGAGTATGGCCAGAGGGAGCAGTCTGACCACTTCAGGACTGCTATGAGAACACGGACTGGACTATGTTTAAAGACATGGCTAAAGGAAATCAACACATCAGTCTGGATGAGTAAATGGAATCTGTGATAGCATACATATATGAGAGTGTGGACAATGTGACAGTCAACAAGACTGTGACAAAGTGTGGATACTGCCAGACCAGCTATCTGGAATTTTGTAAATAACTATATGTCATTTGTGAATATCAACATGATTTATATAGAAGTGTGACAAAGGGAGATAATGCCAGCACAGCTATCTGGAATTCTGTAAATAATTATATGTCATTTGTGAATATCAACATGATTCATATAAGATGTTTGTGTTCAAAATGTATTAGAGCTGTATGTCATATAAGATGGTTTATACAGACTTGTGCTGAAAATATTTTTGCAAAGTGCTTAAAATGTTAACCACAGCATGCCTTACTGGAATAGAACAGAAATGTACATACACTATTGTAACTGTTTAAATGTATATATTTTAACAGGGGAAATTGGCATGCAGAAGGTTAACTTGCAAAACATCAGAAAAATAGCTGAAATTAAATTACTTTATGGCTGGGCCATAAAAAAAGATGTTATCTTTCAGTTTCAGTGCAGCAACATACACAATGTCTGTGCTCAGAAGCTTTCTGTATTTTCTTGGAAGTGTTTTATTGTTTTATGACTTCCATGATCTGCAAAGATCTGAGGAAAAGCGTTTGTGTATGTATTTTCACAGTTGGATGCTAAGTACTGCTAGCTTTCAGCAGTGGGGGGTTTACATGGGATAGTCAGATGGCAAGAAATTATGCCATTCTGCAAGCTATCCCAGCAGTCTTTGACCTGACAACATCATCTAGAGGATCTGTTCACCACATCTGCCTTACTGTTCTAATTAAGTAAGTGTACTAGGGTACACTAATTCTCTTATAGTCAGTGATACAGCAAAGCTTATCTTAAATATTTTTATTTATTTATTTGAGACTGTTCTGCAATTTTGTTTTAAATATTCCCTGTGGTTTTGAACTCTGCTGAAACTGTAAATATATGCTGAGTATTTTCTTGTTCTTTTAATATTTATTATTAAATATATTTAAACCTTTCACTGTGGCTGGTCTGTCTAGAGATATTTAATTTCTGGGAGTATTTGCATATTTATTTGGTGACACTGTCGGCCACTCCTAATAGCCTTGTTCTTGGTCAAACTACCATTTGTATTAATAGTAACATTATACAGTAAGTTTGGACAGCATTTGTTAAGGGCCTTAAAGTAGCTGATAAAGAGGTGGCTGGTGGCAGTAATAACTACCTTATAGTCTGGGCAGAAGGGGGCATAGCTAGTAAACCTGTGCCAGCCTTTCCCAGGTGTGTGTGTGTGTGTGTGTGCGTGTGTGTGTGTGTGTGTGTGTGTGTGTGTGTGTGTGTGTGTGTGTGTGTGTGTGTGTGTGTGTGTGTGTGTGTGCAAAACAAATCTCCAAGTGTATGTGTGTCAGCTTCTTGGGCAGGGACACAAAACACTGGTTGGACAATGAGGGTGCTGGAGGTCTTGGCTTGGCCATTCAGCTGAGATCTCAACCCTAAAGCTGTGCCAGTGGGGAGTCTTACTGGGGATCTGGAGAAAGAGGGAGAATCCAGTCCTGGACTGACTGTGGTCTCTGCATGTTCCTAAGGGAAATTGCACTTGATGCAGAGAGATGCATCTGGAAATACTGTATGTGTACCTGTCATTTTCCCAATGTACATCCACCATAGATGCTAGTGGTGAGGATTGAGGCTATTTGATTACTGGCCAGTGGTGAGGCATCACAAAGGCCATCATCATAAGGGAAAACCAAAATCCATGGATCACAAATGAGGTATATGAGCTCCTAAGAGCATGCAATGCTGCTTTTAAGGCAGGAGACAAGGATGCCCTCAGGGAGACCAGAAAGAACCTAAATAGGGCAATAAAAAGGCAAAGTGTGCCTATGGACAGAAAATCCAGAGTAACTTCTCAGACCTAAGAGACTCCAGACGTCTGTGGCATGGAATACAATCCTTAACAGACTACAGACCTGTATCTTCAAAGTGTGGTGACGACACCAAATTTCTAAATGAACTTAACACCTACTTCAGGAGGTTTGATGAAGGGAATAGCATGAAGCCATGAAACTCACCACCAGGCAAAATGAAGTAGTACTCTATCTCAACTCAGCCGATTTTCAAAGAACTCTAAGTGGATGAACCCTAGAAAAGCAGCTCGACCAGATAACATTCTGGGGTGTGTGCTAAGAGAGTGCACTGTTCAACTGTTGATGATTGTTATTGACATATTTAACACATCTCTACATCAGGCCATAGTATGCAAGTGCTTCAAGAACACAACAATCATACCACTACCAAAAAAGTCTCAACGAGCAAGCCTGAATGACTATTGTCCAGTAGCTCTCACCTCTACCATAATGAGGTGCTTCAAAAGACTGGTCAAAGACTATTTAACAACAAATCTCCCTGCAGACCTGGGTCCACTCCAATTTGCTTATCAATCGATCTGCTCCACTGAAAATGCCATCTCACTGGCACTGCACACATCCATGGCTCACCTGGAAAACAAGAACTGTTATGTCCAACTGTTATTCATTGACTTCAGCTCTGCCTTTAACTCAGTTACACCACAACATCTGATAGAGAAACTGATTCATCTGAGTGTCACCACTCCCATGTGTAACTGGATTTTGAACTTCCTCATTGGCAGACCACAAAGAGGGAGCATAGGCATAACACCTCAGAGAGCATTACACTGAGCATGGGAGATCCTCAAGGTTGTGTTCTCAGTCCTCTGCTCTTCACCATGCTGACCCATGACTGTGCAGCTAAGAACAGCTCAAATCACATCATCAGATTCACAGATGACAACAAAGTAGTAGAGTTAATCACCAGTTATGATGAAACAACATACAGGGAGGAGGTAAAGCATCTTTTTGAATGGAGTGACAACAATAACCTAGCTCTGAACATAAACAAAACCAAAGAGTTAATAGTGAACTTCAGGAAAAAACACAGGTCACCTCCCCCTCTCACAATCAAGGGAGAAACAGTAGAAAGGGTGAACAGCACCAGATTCATGGGGGTACACATCCCAGAAGACTTGACATGGTCCATTAACACAAATAACATTGTCAAGAAGGCACAACAAAAGCTCCGCTTCCTGCACAGGTTGAGGAGAGCAAACCTTCCATCTTCGGTCTTCACAACCTTCTACAGAGGCACCATTCAAAGCATCTTGACAAGCAATATCACTGTATGGAATGGGAACTGCAAGACTACAGATCACAAGTCTCTCCAAAGGGTAGTGAAGGTGGCAGAGAGGATCACCAGGTCAACGCTTCCATCGGTACAGGATGTGCACTGGGCAAAGTGTCTCAAAAGAGCTGCAAAGATTGTTAGAGACCAAAACCACCCAGCTCTGGGACTCTTCTTCTACTTAACCTCGGGCAAGCTCTACAGAAGTATACATTGTAAAATGACTAGATTCAGAAATAACTTCTTTTCTCAGGCTATCAGACTACTAAACCTGAGTAGCAATGCAAGCCAACAGGTGACCTAATCAGTGTCTACACAGTCTGAAGGGAATCTCATTTCTTAAAATGCAATCAACCCACTGTCAGGTTCTTCTCACTTGTGCAGAAGCTCAATGTAAGCTTCTTACTTGTGCAATAACGCATAGAACAAGTTACATTCAATGCAATTGGAAATGTTCCTGTCTCATTTGTTCAAGTTTCAACTGTGCACTATATCTACCCATGCAATACTAAGTGCTGCTAATGGATAGAGATACAAAAATGTAATTATGTCCTAGTGACATGTCAAATGTTAGAAATGTTTTTCTTTCTTATTTATATATGTTTTATTTATATATATATATATATATATATATATATATATATATATATATTCTGTCTGCCATAAACAAACTATACAACAAAAGGAAGAAACTGTTGCAGAAAAGAAGAAAATCCCAGGATGCAAAAAAACTCCCTTACCAGCATCAGTAAGAAGCTGAGATCCGTCATAAAATCCTGCAAAGTTAATTATGAAAATAAAATTGCCAAAGATTCCAAAGCCACAAGGCATTCTATAGGCATTTATATTACACTGTTGAAAACTCAAACTGTTGACAGAGTAATAATCGACACGAAAATGTCGAAACCCCCGAACATCAAACACACAAAAAAAAAACACCCAAACACAACATAGATTGCTCTATGCAAGGGGGGCAAGCCCCCCTGCACCCCCACACCCCCACTACTTAAATATACCAACTCAGAGATCGCACTATATTGCAATAAACGGAAATCTCCTCTTACGGAGATTTCCTTTTATACGCACAATGACTTTTGCTTTCGACATTTTGGTGCCGACAATATCAACTTCGATATTATCGGCCTTTGACAGGGTGAAGTAGACCCTTCTATAGTTATGTCAAGAATCTAAATGGCAATGCTTAGATCTCCTCTGAGCTACAACAGAATGGCATTAAATATACTGATCCCAAGGATATTGCCAATATCCTGGCAGATCAATTTAGTGCCAACTTCACCACCCTCTCACCCCCTAAAGGGCCCATCTCAATACCAAAAATTGCCAAATTTCAGTAATCATGGCCACACATGTAGAAGCTGCGCTCACCAAAGCTAAGAATGCAGCATTCATGGGGCCAGATGACATCCTGGGCTGTGTACTACATGAACTACAAAATTAACTGGCACCTCACCTAAGTGTCATGTTTAATAATAGCCTCACCTCAGGCTTTGTGCCCACTGAGTGGTGCACATCTACAGTTATCCCACTCCACAAGGGAGGATCCACCTTGGATTCCAGGAACTACCGTCCCATCAGTCTGATGAGCCTGATCTGCAAAGGCATGGAACGCATTATCATGGAACTTATAAACAAAGACATTGGCAACCTTCAAACACTAGACCCTACCCAGTTTGGGTTCATGAAGGGCTGATCTTGTCTTCTGAACCTGATTGACTTCTTCAAATCAGTCTCCAGAGCTGTGGATGAGGGTAAGGTAGTCTACACACCCTATCTGGACCTCACCAAGACCTTCAATGCCATCCCCCACTGGAATCATTGATAAACTTACAAAGCTGGGCATAAATCCCTATGTCACTCGATGGGTTGCCAACTGGCTTACTGACAGAACACAGACTGTAAAAGTAGCCGACTCCAAATCCAGCTCCAGACAAGTGACAAAAGGAGTACCTCAGGGTTCAGTCCTGGCACTGCTCTTGTTTGGCATCTTCTTCTCTGAAGTACAGGCCAACACTAAGGGACTCTGGCTAACAAAGTTCACAGATGACTGCAAACTGGGAGCCCTTATTGAATCCCCAAATGATGTAGATATTCAACAAATGGGCCTTACAGAAACAGATGCATGGTGCCAGAGCCATGGGCTCAAGCTTAATGCCAAGAAATGTATAGTTATCCCCTTTGGAAAAAAAAAAAAACATGTACCCATGAATTACCACATAGGTGGCAGTACACCAAACACCAAAAGTGTGATGAGAGACTTAGGGACACAGGTGGACATTGGTCTCACCTTCGATAACCAAATCACCACAACAGTCAGAAAATCCTTCTATGTGGCACACCTCATCACCAAGGGCTTTTCATTCAGAAAAAAGGAGGTCATTGTCCCGCTGTACTCATCCCTCATTAGACCCATTATATTGTACAATGCCCCGTTTGGTATGTACCTCACAAGACATCTGCAACAGCTGGAAAGGCTGCAGAAATACCTCACTAAAAGAATCACAAGCCTAAAGCAGATGCCCTATGCTGACCATCTAAAAAAACTCCAGCTATACTCTGTGGCATATCGTCTACTCAGAGGTGATCTATGCTTAACATACAAGGCCATGTCAAACCCTGAGCTGTAGGATATGCTTCACTTAAAGAAATCCCAATCTCTCAGAGCCACACGCTCCAGGGATCTAAACCTTGTCATCACAATAAACAAAACATGCTGGAGGGATAGGTTCCTGACACAGAGACTCCCCATACTCTGGAATAGACTGCCATTACATGTCAAGCAGAGCGCCTCCTTGACCCTCTTCAAAAGGAACCTTGACGATTGGATGGGAGATAGGAAACTCACCCCGGGGATCATGTCAGTCACCCTGCTAGACAGGGGTCCAGCGAAGTAAATATTGTGGGAAGAAATATCCAGGGAATTGTTATGGCTAAGCTTGTATAGGCCCTAGGGCTGATAGCCTAGTACCAACCTATGAACCTATAAAGTTCTACTTTGACTTTGACAAATCTGCACTAGTAAGAAAATAATGTTGTATTGCACAGCTTATAAACAAAGGTATGGCATCTAAGTTCAAGGAAGTCATTGTTGCTCTGTATTCTGCAATCATCAGAACTTCCATTGAGTACAATGTCCCTTTTGGTATGTACCTAACTAGCCATATCCAACAACTGAAATGTCCACAAATGTTCCTTGCTAAATGAATACAGGGCATAAGTAAAATGTCCTGTGCAGACTGTCTTAAAGCCCTATCCCTGTATTCTATCTCCTACAGGCTTTTGAGGGGAGATCTATGCCTGGCATACAGGGCATTGTCAGACCCCACTCTGATGGATCTCATGCATATCTACAAAACAAACAACACCAGAATTACCTGTTCTAAAGAATTAAACCTTGTCTGTGATGTAAATAGGACCTGCTGTAGACATAGGTATGTATCCCAGAATCTATCCCATCTCTGGAACAGGCTGTCTATTGATGTGAAGCAGAGTTCCTCCCTAACCCAATTCAAGTGCAACTTGGACAATTGGATGGGGAGCAGGAAATTCATCCCTCATTTGGCATCTATATCTCTAATGGACACAGACAACCTGTAAATGGTTCAGCTCCCAGTCCCCTGCTTGTAAATGTTTCATCTCTCAAGCCCCTGGTTACACTTATCTAGTGTCGATAAACCAAGGAAATGTAGACACACTGTAAAAGAGATGAGATGCACGAAACACCTCCGTCCCTCGAGAACACCAAAATAAAACTCCAAGTCACCAAAATCTAAAATGAACAAAATTTAACACCAAAATAAAACTCCAAGTAACATTCATTACATTCATTAAATTTAACAACATGCTGGCTCATCAAATAAGTAACATCTACTATTTTTATATGTTTTTAATCAATTGGGTACTTTTTCTGATTAATATAATGTTTTTGAGGAGTTTTTATATGTATTCAATGATATTTTGTATATTCTTCTATAGATAAGATGTACAGGTATTTAAAGGGTAGTGATCGAGTGACGTTGTTTCCGCTTTTATTTCTCTTAGGAGTTTTCTGAGGAAGTTGGTGTATTGTAACCGACGAAAAGCTTGGGAGAAGCTTAAACCTAATAAATTTTGTTCGTTTTACATTTTGGTGACATGGAGTTTTATTTTGGTGTTCTCGATGGACAAAGGAGTTTCGTGCATCTCATCTCTTTTACACTTATCAAGTGTATCAGAACTTGTCAGAGATTTGGGATGTATGGCTAGGCTTAAAATGGTCCTTGTGGTCATTAACCTAACAAACACCTATGAGCCAATGCGCCTTGGTATATAGCATTATCAGTCACTTAACATTTGATATTGTATCAAAACTACTAAATCAAAAACTAACAAACAACTCTTCTGGGCAAAAAATAAATACATTTTTAAAAAATAAAAAGAGAGCTCACACTTCCTATCACTGGAAGGAAGAATGACCTTTGAGGAAGTGGTCCTACTGGCTCATATTGAATTTGGCCTAGACACAGCAAACGCATCTAAGAAAAAAACAGTCTTCTATCCAAGCAATGGCCAGTGACATATGCAGAGTCAGCATCCTGACCCCTTGGAGGTAACACCATTGCTCTGTACTGCAAAATAATGACTTTGCATTAAACAAAGATGCACACTCATGCTAGCTTCCTTAGTTTATATACATTTGAATGCAGAAACATTCCACAGTTTTGTCTGCAGGCTCACCAAGGGATCATCTGTATAAGCCCTGTGGTCACAATCCTCAAAAATCCCATCTTTAACCTGCCCAACAACTAGACTCCACCCTAAAGATTATAGTTTCTCATCTATGGTTCCTAGTTCTTGGGTCCCTATAGTCACATCACCATGCCACCTTAAATTAAATTCCCCATTCCATAAATTCAATAACCATCTTAAAAATATTTTCTTTTTAAAGAGGCAATTTCCAAATGCTTCTTCAATATGCATGTTCTACTTGAAACTTTAGCCAACCTGGATCTTCTCTGTAATTAATCTTGGTAATTAACTATAACTGTCTATCTTCCACTGTCTTCATCCCATTGTCATGCACTAACTTCTCTAAACTCTCCTTATACCTACTTACATTCCCTAATACCCTCTTTACTGATGATACCTCTTCCAAACTAACAACTCTCCCTAATACTTTGCTTCTCCTATCCCATTACTGTCTTTCCCCGTCTCTTTCATATTCTGTAAAAAAATTATATACTGCTCTACAATACTTCGTCATCAATAGTGCAGCAAATATTACTTCTATAAATTTACAGTGATTTTGTTTTTTTGCTCAGCTGTAAACATTACAGTATCTTGACTATACTCACTATGTATCTAAACATGATTGTTGTGTACTTGTGATTTTTCTATCTTGTCCAGGCAGAGTCTGAAAATGGTTCTTTTGAATCAGTTTTCTACCCTAATCGACAAATAAAATAAAAATAAAATAAAGTGATAGTATAACTTGTCAAAATGTATATCTTTTCTTTTCAGCATGGTATTATGCTATATGTGTTCTTGTCTGACAGCTTTTGCATGCCTGAGCTGATGTGCTTCATAGGGGCTATCAACATGGCAATGAGGACATTTTTTTTCTTAGTTCCTTACTAGCCCCTACCCTTAAGTGGGGAACATGTGGTCCTGCATCATGGCACAGGCCACTACACTTTCTCTTGCATGCATTTGCTTCTTTGCACATATTGTGGAAGGCTACCATACGCACAGTTTAGTGAGCCAAGCACACACACAAACACACACACACACACACACACACACACACACACACACACACACACACACACACACACACACACACACACACACACAAAATCTGGACAGCACCCAAAAGTGGCTGCCCCTCCTCCAAAGGGTAACAGCATAAAGTGTTTTTTCTGCCCTTTATCCCGAGGATAGATATACCCATTCTATCCATGATAGCTGCAGTAGAAACCCTTGCCACTAATTCATCACATGTTAAATGCACCACAGTCAGAGCTTTTCCCTCTATACCAATGGATCTGTTATCATTTCATGTTTACTTTGCATGTGGAGATTCTTACTAATGCAGATGCAATATGTTGCTCGTATTGCTTATAAAGCAGACTAAATGCTTTTCAGACTGCTTACATGAATTGACATATTTGACCCTACACTCTAGGTTGTAATTACTTATATATGCATTTATTTGCCATGTGTTATCCAGTTATCCTGCAAATATTTTTTTAATTTATACTATTAATGCTAAAAGTACAGGTCCTTGCTCCGTATCTGCCCATCACATCTACAGAATGAATCAGTGCACCAGATAAGTAAATGCTGTATTTTAGTCCTCAAGCTATGTGACGTGAGGGTGAGTTAAGTGCACAAACAACATCTAAAACATACATTCCTGCTGTGTGGTGTATTGTAGCCTTATAGTGTGTCACCTGCAGTTGCATTCTCTGTACAAAGCACTTACACCACATAAATTCCAACTCCATCATGGGTCTTGTTATTTGTTACATTGGGTGTGCCTGTTGCATATTGCATGTCCACTGTGCAAAGATGTGCTGTTTTCATGTTAAAATATATATTTATGGATACTTTCTATAGGTAATAGATGCCTCTGATCCATATTCCTGCTTCATATGTGCCCTGTTGATTTAGAAGATCACTAAAACAGTGTTAATTGCAGTGTATATGAGTGGTGCACAGCCCAGTTCACAAATCAAACAGATTCTACCATAATGTGCACATTTTCATTGTACACAGTTGCATTCTTTAGTGAGCTCTTGTTCCATACAAGGTATCTGAGCAATATACATAATTTTATTTCTCATGGTATAATTGTGTGTAGTTCATTGTAAACCTGTGACTGTGGTATATATATTTGCTGCACACTGAAGTGCTGTACTGTGTCCTATCTCTCAGTAGTATGTACAGTTTTCTCCTCTTGATACAACCAAATGAAATCTATTTTAATACACAGGTCATTATAAATACTTTTATGGTAGATTGTGCATACATATTAGGGGGCAGCGACGGTGGTGCAGCAGTTAGCGTTGTCACCTCACAGCAAGAGGTTCTCTGATTTGATCCTCGACTGAGGTGCCTTCTGTGCAGAGTTTGCATGTCCTCCCTCTGGTCGCATGGGTTCCTTCCGGGTGCTCCGGTTTCTTCCCACATCCCAAAGACATGCTGTAGGTGGATTGGACACTCTAAATTGGCCCTAGGTGTAAATATGTGTATGTGTGCACCTTCTGTAGAAGGTTGGGCGCTGGACTGGCAACTCGACACCATAAAACTCCACTGCCAATCATGAGCGGACAGGTTAATCCACTGTGGCGACCCCTAACTGGGAAAAGCCAAAAGAAGAAGTGCATACATACTAGGGAGACACTATAGGTTACCTTGATATATGTTAGGAAATTATTTCAAAGGACTGTAATTTTATGCACGCACTTAAAATGAATAATGTGCAAGGTATATGTATTATTTTTATAGTTTCTTATTTGTTTATCTGCTCATTTGGTCTGCTTAATGCATAGTACTACTACAGCAGCAAAGTTATCACTTTAACAACTCAAACACAACAGTGAAATACTGAATAGACATTAAAATACAGAACAGAAAACTGCCAAGTCAACACAAACCCAACAGTAATGGCAATAATATAAATGCATTTGAGATGCATGTTAAATATACACAAAATTTACTGGCATTAAATTCTTAGTGATTAAAAGTATAACAATTCATAAGCCATGAAATTTAAAATTACACTTTTTCCAACACACCTGTGTTAAATTATATATTATTTCACACAACATGTGATTATAATTTCTTTTGCTTTTGTGAGTTTTATCTTCATCACAGAAATGGACCGAGACTTCTATAATTCTTATACTGACACTGTGAAATTATATATCAGATGCAGCTGTAATTTATTGACTATTTCTAAGCAATTTGTTTTTTTTTTTCTATTACCCCCTAAGTATATTGCAGGATAGAGGCTCATAGATAAGTACTAAACTAGACGTCTTTGTGGACCATTTTAAGCTTTACACTGCATGGTGTGCACACTATACTTAATACAGTCCTCTGTTTTCGCTGTTCAACATGGAAGGGAGTGAGCAATTCATATTTTAATCTTTCATTTTAATACAAACAATATGCACACCGACAGTTTAATATCACTGCTGAACTATACTATAACGGCATGAAAAGAACAAGAAGAAACTTGCAAATGCATACAATCACGGCTACTGTAAATCCAAGGTGAAAGGTATCCTCGGAGAAAGTATCTGAAATTGGGTATAGCTGAGCCTGGCATGTTTATGCACAAGTTTATAATAAATTCATGAGGAATTTACTAGGAATAAAAAAGAAAAAGGTAGAAAGTGAGAAAAAGCATAACACCTTCTTCATCTTCTCTGACACCAACATTGATCAAGTAAGCCTCTTTATTTTCCATAAACAATATTTTAACTGTTGTTAATTCTGGGTTGATAGACAATCTATTTCCCATGCATGAGTTGTGGCAGGATTCAACTAATAGCACTGTAAGCTCATAGCTCAAGGTTAGAATATGTTAATTTTCATAAACACCTGTATTTCTGGAAGCATGCAGATAGACTAAGGGTGATCTGTTTACTTGTTGCACCAAGCAAAGCAAAACAAAATAAATACCCCCAAACAGTTGATTTACCCCACCTTTCACACTTAGAATGAAAGCTACTAAAAAGTGATGCATTTTAATTTCATCACTGAGAATAACCTGTGCTTAAAAATGTCCATTTAGAACTGTTGATGGAAACTGGATAAGCATTAATGTAATGCAGAAAAGCTAAGTCATTGAAAAAGATATCAACCTATCAGTTTAATCTGGTTGAAAATGAAATCATGTTAAACAACCATAACTAAACTAATTATTTGTGGAACTGCCAAAGCATGTAATCACGAGATTAACATGAGTGTTAAATTTGGAAGAAAGTAGTGATGCAATAATGTCATTTCACTGGTCATCCTTTAAACACGTTCAATTAATGTGCTCATTAAGACTAGTGGATAATTGACCAATTATCATAGGTGCCATGCAAGTTCTTTTCATTTAGGAATACTGTTGAAGTTACATGCCCCAAACCCCATATAAATAACATGATCAACTATGCTGTGAACAAATCTACAAAAGCCTGAAAACATTTTAGAGTGTCTGAAATGAGCAATGCGGTTGCCATGACATTTTATTACATATAGATGCTTATGTGTTATCTGCAGAAGATTTTAGTTACTTTTCCAACACATCAGCTGGACAAACCAATGGTTGTTGCAGAACACATCATTGTGTTTACTTGAACAGTCCAAAATATTCAAAAGTCCAACTGTAGCAGCATTAGATTTCTGAAAACTCTCATTACCTGGTTGATAATATGCCTCTGAACATTTAGA
This sequence comes from Protopterus annectens, assembly GCF_019279795.1. Classification (NCBI taxonomy): domain Eukaryota; kingdom Metazoa; phylum Chordata; order Ceratodontiformes; family Protopteridae; genus Protopterus; species Protopterus annectens. Next base: position 909,782,692 of record NC_056725.1, read on the forward strand.
TTAAATAGGCACCTTCAAAATTTCTGATGCAGCTCTGCAGAGATACCCCATCTGTTGGCTATCTATCAGTGACTGGTATCTCTTGTACATCAGGTGGAGCTGATGAGTTGTAGAGCTGGAGAGCTGCTTTGCATTTGTAGAAGCTATAGCTGATTCTTGGGTGCTAGACCTACCAATCTTATACTGAAGGTTGCTGTATACTCACTAAAAATAAAGTGCACCACATTTTTGGTTCAGCTCAGTTAGGTGACATGAACTGAAGCAGTTTTCATTGCATTGCATTGCTTTGTCTTGCTGTATTGTTTAGAGCCTGTAGAATACTACAAGGAATGGGAACATTGCTTTGAGAGCCAACATAAGGTGGATGACAGAACGGCATGCCCAACATAAAAGTATATCCAGATGTCATATGGGGCTAAGTTAAAGTTCCATCTTAAGTAATCAGATGCAGTTAAGGTTAGTTGACTATTTACATTCTACCAGCTTAGAGCTCTGTGAGATGTGCTTCCTAGTATTTAAACTTCTATCACTTCCCATAAAAGGGATCATCATAAAGAGTAGTCAAATGTTTATGAAGTATCAAAGTCGTTGCATGTAATTTAACATTAGCACACCCTAAGTGCTCTGCATGTAAAGTTATGGGCGAGGCATTATGCAGTACTTGGATGACTGAAGAATGGAGGTGTGCCTCAATATATAATAAAGCTCTGGACAAAACATTTTCAGGGCACTAATTTTGCCAAGCCAACTCAGGAGATGTCTCTTGCAACTAAAAGCTTCTTAGAAAACATTCACACAGAGCATTAGCTGTGATTATATTATGATTCATATGTTCATAGATTAGTACTAGGCTAATTGCCATTTTAAACCTAGCCAATTACCTCATGCCAGAATCAAACCCTGCACCTTGTGGTTGTAAGGTAAATACCTCAACCATTATGCAGACTTCCCAGTTATTTTGGTAGTTTTGTGCATCACTTAACAGGAATTCTAATAGAGGGAATGCTCATTAGTTGAAAGATTGATTTATTTACCTGGAGCATTTTAGTATTGCTTGCATTTAGAGTACACCCAAAAGTATCCCAGAAGTGAAGAACAATTGTTTTAACAAAAGGGTGTCTTGGCACGTAACTTCCACCAGTTCAAAACAATCATGCACAAAAAGCAGAAGTCTAGTTTCGGTGCTAATACATTACTACCAGTGAGTGAAATGGAGTATTTTATTGCTTGGGACAGTGGTTTCCTTGCCAGTAGGAGCAGGCTTGGGATAAAGAGTATATCTTCCTTGTACCTCTTTGCAAAATAAAGGAATGTGACAATGTATTGTCCTTCAGGATCCTAGCCTTAGGGTTAAAGTAGACAGATTTCACTGCATTTACTATTAACTAAGGACAGTTTAGCTGATTAAGCACTGGCTAAACATAGTCCCAACACACTGAACTGAATGATTTCTGAAGAAACAAGAACACCTGACTCAGAAAAATCCACAACAATGAGATAGCTTTAAAATCTACATTAACCTTGCATATACATATCTGTTCTTACAAATGGTCAGAACTCGATCTGCTTTTAGCAAAATTAGCCTAAGACTGATACATTAAATATGGGACAAAATGATGACTTCCTAATGCTATTATTTTGGCATAAGTGTTTGCCTCTTTGGTAGTAAGCAAAAAAAGTCTGTGACTCTCCACGCTTTGTAGATTCCTACCCAGCTTTGGTCCAGCAATCATGCCCAGTTTTCTTACTGAGAGTATTATGACACTTTCATAATCTCAACAGATTGCCTTAAAAGCTTATACATTAATGAGGAAAGCCTGAAAGGACTATGTGCTTTGCCTACTAGACTGACCATTACCATTGTAATTTCCTTTGGAGAGACTGGCTATTTTAAGCTTTCATCTTGTTGAGGGGTTAAACTAGGGAGATTCAGGTGATCAAAAAAGCCTAAAATTAGTAATAATGAGAAAATGAGTATTTTTCTAAAATATCCCCACACAGGCTTTCATAGACCTTTTGAAACTCTGCATTTACACGGTTTGGAGTAGTGACTAACACTTTATCAATTCTGTTGCAGAATATGTTGGGTTTGCTTTTGGCTTTAATAACCTCTGTTCTTAAATTTGTGTTCCCTTCAAGAAAGTTATAATTGGCTGCTCTCCAGCTTCAAGCTGGTGATTTTATCGTAAATGATCAATGATACTTTTGTCAGTTTTTGTGGATTACTATATCTGTTTTTTTTTTTTCAGATCTATTTTTTGAACTGTTGGTTATGGGTGATCTCAAGTGATATCCACTTCATTATTCTGTAATGCTTTGTGGTTCATGTTTCAAGTGATTCTCAGCTACTTCTATGATGCAGTGTTTACACAATCCCCAGTGTAACAGTCTTGCCACATTTTTATGCCTTTTAGTATGTAGGCACTCTGCCATGAGTGTGTCACTCCCAGGATCAGGGCGTTTGACTCCTTTCATTTCTTTTATACATAACCTGCATTTATCTGTTTCTCTCAGCTTTTCAATGGATATTGTAAACCAACGTGGGCATAGTCCACTATCCTGGGATACCACTATTAACCTCTCATCTTTTTTTCTAAAGAACTTTATTTAATTTTGCATTAATAAACAACTTAATAACATATAAAAACAGAAACAGTACTATCAAAGCCTGCTATTAAAAAATACAAGGATAACGTGTGTCAGTCAAAATGAAAAACTATATTACATGTATTTACAACTGTGCCATTCAACTATTAAATCATGTATTCAAACATATATGTACTTCATCAATAACAATGCAATAACGAACAGTGTTCATATAAAAACAAAAAGAATGCAATAAAGAACCATGAAAGTATAAACTTTATTACATAAACCTGTTAAGCGCTTTCAGGTTTATGTAATAAAGTTTATACTTTCGTTCGTTATTGCATTAGTTTTTATACAACCACTGTTTTTATTCATGAAGTTTTTGGTTTAATTTAGTTTAATATATGTACTTCATAACAATATTTGACAGAAAAAAGGTGGGTAGATTAAAGACTGGTTTAAAACACTAGAAAAGAGGGCGAGAGTCTAAATTGATTACTAGAAAGCTATAAGATTGAATAATTCTTCCCAAACTTTCAGAAAATAGGATTGCTTTTTACTGTTAACTATCACCATTTTATAAGTTAGGAAGTGTTTAGTAGCCATTTGTTTACCCCCCCCCCCATGTAATTGCAAGTCTGTCCATCCATTTACATGCGGTGAACAATTTCATTAATAAGAAAAGAGTAACTAAAGTACAGGTTTGATGTGGTGAAATACCCGGAGTAGGGATATGGAGTAGAATAAATATAAAAAAAAAATAAATAAAGTCTTTTTTTTAATGAAAAAAACTTTCATCTGTTGGTTTCAGTTCACCTCTCCTTAACCATTCTTGCATCAAATTTTGGTGAACATGAGGTTGTTCTGGGAGATCTCTGAACTTGCCATTATGTTTATTGATATCTCATATTTCTTTCCTTCTCATCTGATCCTTCTTCCTATATTTTTTATTTTGTTTCTTGACAGATTTATTTGCTGTTTGATTTTTGTCTACTTCTCGTTTGATTTCCACTCCTGCTTAATGCTGAAATGGTTATGTTAAACTAAGCAAAGATGGCATCTTAGACTTCTTCTCCTCATGTTTTAAAACTTTCACTATATTTGGATCTGATGAGTTCAGCAGATATGTATGCAGTCCCAAGATTACTGATCTATACATGTAATTAATTTCAAGGATGTCCATATCTCCTTCAGAGTGAGGAATATATTATCTTGGCATACGTTGATTTTTATGTATCATTTGATAAGCATGAAGCATTTTCATTGCTTCCATGTCCAAGCAAGCCAAAAATTTTTGAAGCTAGTTCTTCACTATCACATTACTTTCCCAGGTTGATATTTTCTTTGTGCTGCAGCATTCCTGCTTTAAATGTTTTTGCGCATTTATCAAAACCAAATGCTATTCTTATATCATCTGAGAAAATTTCACCTATTTGTAGTTCTACTTTCAACCCATCTTATGACCTGTATAGTTTAAAGTCATCCACAAAACATAGATCTTAAAGAAGGTTGTTTTCTGTGAGACAAACTGTAGCCATATCCTAATCTTTTAAGTAAACTTTTTTTTTCTAAATGACTAAAGTTTGTCTGCATCAGTTCCAGTATATAGATTGTATATTGTTGGAAGGCAAGTACTGACCTATAGTTCCTTTAGGATATCTTGCAGTTTCACTCTTAATAGGAATAATATTGTTTTTCCTGTTGTTAACCAGGTTGATGTCTGTTTGGAATATGCATATAAATAATTCTTACTCAGGGTTAAATCTTTTGTGCAAAGATGTTATTGCTTTTATCCAGATGATAGGTAATGTGTCTTCCATTTGGGAGATTTTCTTAATCTTGTCTCAATTTTCTGCCTGTTACTTCATCCCATTTCATATCCTATATATTAGAGCTCCTTACTGTTTCTTCTAGTTCTACTATCCATTGAGTATCGTTGCTATGTTCAACAGGATCTTCATAAATACTTCTCAGAAATGTGTCTATGTTTTGGGTCTTCAGTGAGTTGCTTATTTTGTGCTTTTCCTTTATATTTATTCATAGATTCATAGACTGTTACAATGCTAATGACCATGGGGGGGGGGGGGCTTTCTAAGCCTAACCATGTTTTCCTGAAAGAATAATGGTGCCCTGTATTCAACTAGGTCATTGGGGGACAGACATGTATAAGCTAACTCTGTCCATATTGGACATGGGGGCCAGGCCTGGTATAAATTTCCTATTCCAAGTCCACTGGTATAGTTTTCACTTAAACTGGGTAATAGATAAACTCAGCTTTGCATGGATAGGAAGCCTGTTCCATAGGAGGGGCAGTCTATGGGGCACATATCTGTTTTTCTAGCATGTTTTGTTTAAGTCACAGGCAAAATTTAGGTCCCTAGACCTTGTATTTCTGGTATTCTTTGACTTACAAATATGTGTGAGCTTCATAACTGAGGGGTTCATGGATGCCTTGTAAGCCAGGCATAGATCATCCCTCAGCAATCAATATGAGAATGAGTAGAGGGAAAGGGCTTCAAGGCAGTCTGCATAAGGCAGGTTTGTTCCTTTTGCAAGGAACCTCTGAGGTTACTGAAGTTGCTGCATATGCCTAGTCACTTACAAAGGATGCATTGTACTATTTGATTAGTCTAATAATGGTGGAGTGCAGTGGGATAATGACCTCTTTGGAGCTAGATGCCATGGTCTTACTTATAAGTCATGCAACACAAAAGGATTTCCTCGCCTCTGTGATAACATGGTGGTCTAAGTTAAGGTTACTGTCTATGTGCATACCCAGATCCCTGACCAATGAGTTGACCCTTAGGGGCATATTATTAACATGGTAATTAGCCAGGATGGTTGACTTCCCAAAGAGTACAATTATGTATTTCTTAGCACTGAGTTTAAGATGATGGCTTTGGCACCATTTGTTAGCCAGAGATAGACCTTCTTGAAGAATGCTGGAGTCTTCAGGGGAAGTCAATGATAACCCCCAGCTTGCAATCATCTGCAAACTTAGTCAACCATAAACCTTCAGCAGTTGCTTCCATTTCAGAGAAATATATGTCAAAAAGGAGCTAGACAAGTACCAAGCCCTAGGAGACTCTGCTGGTGACTGACCTCTTGGGGGGGGTGGTCTCACCTATTTTGACCTCCTGGGTCCTATCAGTGATTTAGTTGGCTATCCAGTGGGTAATATAAGGGTTTATACCTAAATCACCTAAATAAGCAAGCTTATCTATAATGCCTGAGTGGGGTATTGCATTTAAAACCTTGGCCAGGTCAATGTAAGCAGTGTGCACAGTCTTACCTTCATCCAATGTTTTAGTGACCCTCTTAAAAAAGTCCTACAGATTTAATAGTTATGACCTTCCTTTAACAAAGCATAACTAGGATGAGTCCAGCATTTGCAGGTTTCCTATATCTTCATGTATCATGTCCATGATGATTCCTTCCATGGCTTTACATATGAGGCTGATAAGACTTAATGGGCCCATAGTTACCAGGGTCAGTGGTTGGGTCTCCTTTGTGCAGGGGAATGACAGTAGTCATCTTCCATTCCTTCATCACAAAACCTGACTGAAGGCTCTAGTTGAAAAGTGTTTCAAGTGGACAAGAGGTCATGTTTCATGCTATTTATTAAACATCCTGGGATGTTATTGGGGCCAATCGATGTAGTGTTTTTGGCCCTAGAAACTTCCCTAGCAATGGTTGGGGGGATTGTGTTATATAGTATTTCCTTTGAGCTATCGGGGGGAGTAGGGGAAGAAATTTGAGGTGAACCTGTCAGACAAAAGGTTGGCAATGGCCTCTGGTTCAGTTAGAGTGATGCCATTACAATAAGTTCTGCTCATTGTGTATTTCCTGAGGCTATGGACATAGCTGTAGAAAACGTTATGGCTGTCCTTTGCCTGAGAAGCTATTTTGTCTTCAACTTTAGCCTTTGAAGTATTAATTAACCCTCTTAGCTGCCTGTTTAGATTGGTTGGGGGGGGGGTTTAGTATGTATGGCTTTGTTCTCCTACAACTGACCAAGATGTTTTTTCTTTTCATGTATAACCAATTTCTGTGATTCCACCAGGGTAGCTTGTCTTTTGAGTTTGTCTTATTCTTAATATGAGTTGGCACAGCTTGCTCAATGCAGCTATCAACATGGCTGTACAGAGATTTTGTACATAGCTCAATGTATGCTATGGTGTTTACTGGGTTTGGGGTTGCTTGGCATTTAGCCAAGTTGTTGTTTAGTAGAGAGAGAGGTTAGCCTTGGAATAGTTCCTAAATGTTTTTGTTTTCACTGAATGCCCTGATTTAATTTTTATTTCAAGAAGTACTGCCTTGTGGTCAGATCTGATAAGCAAAGATATTACAATGGGTGGGAAACATCAGTATGCCATATTTGTAAGTAAACGGTCAAGGATGTTTGCACCCCCTGGCAGGAGAATGGAATCACTGGGCTTGTGCATTAGAAGTGGTGTAGGATTCCCAATCTATGGAAGGGTAGTTGAGATCCTCACATGAATATTGTATTGGATTAAATGGTGAGGGACAATAGTACATTGAGATAAGTAGCATGTGTTTCCTGGAACATGAAGAGTGACCTATAGGTTGCAAGGATATAGTGCGAGACCCTGTTTATGGTGAGAGGCACATGTATGAGTTTCCATGGGTCATACACTTTAACTAGTCTGGATTTGAGGTTGGTTTAATATAGACTGAGACTCCTCTACTTTTAGTTCCTTTCTGTGCAGTAGCTGGTCTAAAGGTGTGAAAGGTATTATAACCTCCCACTGCTGGGTACTCTCCATATCTTTAAATCATATCTCCATTACTACAAAGATGTCTACTCTTTCCAGGGAGAGGAAGGCTTGCAGAGAGTGGATTTTCTTGTTAAGACTTCTAGCACAGAGCAATACCACCTTTAGATATTCCTTCACAGGTTCAGTTAAGTCAGTAGGTTTGTCAGTTTGGAATTACCTAAAAAGGCACTATGGAGGTGGAAAAGTCTTTGTCAATATCCAAAATCTTAGAGGGGATAAGTGCAGACCATCCCTGGCAAAGCAGCATGGTCTTCCAACCATGTCCTTGCAGGCTGTCAAATATTGTACCTCCCTGGACTTACACCAGAAGCTAAACCAATGGTAAAAATCAATTGCTTTTATTGATAACATGGCATTGTCCTTGGAGAAGGTCATAGTACTAGGCTCATACCTGCCTGAGACACATAATCAGTGAGCTCAATTATGTCTTGCTTCATATAGTCAAAGGAGGTATGTCTCAGGTCATTCACACCCACATAGACTATGACAGAGTCATACTGATACCTGTGGTTCAGTGAACTGAGTGCATGTGTGACTTGACAGATCCTTGCCCTGGAAAGGCAGCTAACTGTGACTTTCTCCTTACTTAGTCTGATGAGGGGGACATCAGTGTGCCTCACTATAGAATACAATGACCAGGAAATTCGGCTCTGTGTTGGATTGCCTTAAGGGCATTGGATACAGTGTTACTAGGTGTAGCTGTGGGTTGTGTTTTAACAGAGTGTTTACGTGATGGCTGTGGACCCTTTCTTTGATTGTACTGTGCAGGAGATCTTTGTGTTTTAGGAAGATTACCTCTAAGTTCCTCAGCATAACTAGTTTTACATGTAGAGTCTTTACCCTGTGCAGTAGTCGTGGTGTAAGTGTCACTGACAATCTCTATAGGATTAGTTTTGGTTGTGAGAGAGTTTTGCCTCCAGTCTAGCACTAAAGTATATTTATACCTCTCCTTTATCTGTTTTATTAAGAATAAGTGGGTTGTCAGTGTACATGAGGTAATTGCTATAATGCTTAAAATACCCATCTCAACCCGAATGGCCACAGAGAGAGTACAGAAGTGTATATCCATGGCTACTGATCTACTAGGGAGGAGTGAGGAAAAATTAAATATTGAACAAGTCAATAAGACAAAGAACTTGATGAGCAATGCTTACCTATGAGCAAAATGGATACTCTAGTAGTTTAAAAAAAATCTGTCCAGACAGTAATGCCAAGAGTGTAGATCACAAACCTTCCTAATGTAAAATAACTGGTTTGGAGCCCTAATGCTTAAACCAGAACAACGACACTTAGAATAACAAGCATAATAAGTCTTTGTCAGCAATTCCCAGCTCAAAAGAGTGGAGGCTACCCTCTCCTGCCACAAGAGTGTAGACCACAAACCTTCCTTATGTAAGATAACCAGTGTGAAGCCCAAGTGCTTAAACCAAAACTAATAGGCTTAGAATAACAGTTACAATTTAATCAGGCTACTAACAAGCAGTAATAAATATAGCTGATTAAATGCAAAATAAAGTAATAAAGTATGAAGTGGCAGCGATAAAAGTAGTTGAATAAAGTGCATTTTTTAGTAAGTGGGAAGGGAAGGAACAGAAGATAATCCATGTTTAATAGACTAAGGGGGAAGGCCTTCCTAGCTGATCTCTCAGTGCTCAGTAGAATAAGCTGATGAGATGGAACTGAGAGGAGTGTCCAAAATCAGATTTATACTAGGGACTGGCAACTCCAAAGCCACCAACTTTAAAAGTACAACAGCAGTAGGCTTGGTGGGTGGGGAAAATCAAATGTACACACTTTTATAACCAAACAACAAACTGCAACCAAGTATATGAAAACAACAAACGGTGATCCCAAATTGCCAAAACCTGAAAAATAACATGTCGTGTTTTAGCGCTTTTGTCCTTTATTATATGGACTCTTCAGATAAAACAACCAAATCAACTGATAACATTTAAATATCATCACAGACAGGTCACTTGACCAAATCATCCAGTCAAAGACATCTTTTGTGGATCCCAGCCTTTATTTCAGCCAGCTGACTTGAATTAACTCAATTGTTCTATGAATAATCTGACTTTGCAGATGCAACAGCTGACTTAACCGTGTTCACTGCATTCTGGAGGTTTTACATGCAATGTGAATGGTAACGTGGGGAATGGTTTTAATACCAGCTGTGATAAGGACATTCCCTTGGGCCAGAGGCTACAATTATCATCTGGTGGAGTAAGTGGCATTTCAGGATTAACATCTAATATTAATATTAGACCTGATACAACTAGCCTTGATCAATGGCTCAATAAACAAATGCAATTTTCTGTCCAGGGGCATGTCCTATGAGTTCTCTCAGGAAACAACTATGAGAATTTGAAAACAAGGTTTTAAAATGTTGTAAATTGTAACTTGAAAACATTTATTTTATTGAGTCTGTAAAGGTGAAACAGGTACCCAAGGGCCTCCAGTCATGAAAATTTCCTAAAGGGCTGCAAATTAACACAGCATTACATCAAGATTTGATATGGCAATTTGATTGGCATGGGTGTGAATTGATAGCACTATTCATTAAACACAATCAGCATGCAATGGATGTACTTAGTAGTGAAATTTCAATTTTGGACAAGTCCATCACACAGGATCTGTTCTATAACAAATATAGAACTCAACATCTTGCTATCTTTCAACAAGTAGACTTGGAATGCGATAATATACTAGAAAGGAAACAGAAGAAATTTGAACGGGATCGATTGCAATATGGTCAAGGTAAGGCATATCCATTGCATCCCAGCAATGGATTGGATAAACAATGGACTGAGGATTCTGATCAACCAAATAATGGGAATCAACAATTGGATTATAATATAGTGAAAGACTCTGCCCCTTTGGAATATCCATTCCTTCAGTGCTCAGCCCGATTGAAGAATAAAAGGGGCACATTCCAGCAGAGGCAGTATCATCACAGCCAGTATCCCTGGCAATGCAACAAAATGGAGGCCCCGGAGGCAAAACCAATGGCACCAACAGTCAATGAGGAGGTGACTTTTGTAAACTATGTCTATGGTATTGATAATTCTACCAAACCCTGTGATATTATTTCTAAAATAAATGGTGATTTTAAAATTTATAATTTTAGCTCCTATGCTATTTGTCTGGACCATGCCAAATTGTTTAGCAGATGCTTCAGCTTTGTTCCAGCCAAAAAAGCTGATATATCCAGTATGCTTTGTCAGATTAAATTATATGTTAGGAAATTGAATTTGCAAATAGTTTTTGGTGATAATAAGGCTTTTCATCATGGTCTCAAATCCCGTAGTACTTTTAACCTCGTACTGCATCCGTCTTACAAACATTTGAACAAATGTGTAAAATTCATATTCATTTTGGACTAGTGTATCATCTTCTTCTGGCTTTTTCCCGGTTAGGGGTCACCACAGCGGATCAACTGTCTGCTCATGATTGGCAGTGGAGTTTTACAGTGTCAAGTTGCCAGCCCGTCGCCCAACCTTCCACAGAAGGCACACACTCACACCTAGGGCCAATTTAGAATGTCCAATCCACCTACAGCATGTCTTTGGGATGTGGGAGGAAACCAGAGCACCCGGAGGAAACCCACGCAACCACAGGGAGGACATGCAGACTCTGCACAGAAGGCACCCCAGCCAAGAATCAAACCGGAGAACCTCTTGCTGTGAGGTGGCAACACTAACCGCTGCACCACTGTGGCCACCCTGGACTAGTGTATCATCTAAATTATATAATTTATCTTTGAAAAAAAAGTAATTATTGGATGATGTTTGAGCATCAGGTACTTTGAGATGCTTGAGACTGGACAAAGGGGGTGGAATAGTCATCATGGACAAATTTGATTATATGTAGACAATGTATATGTTATTGTTTGACGATGCATATCAGGAGGTATCAGTTAATGAAGTACATGTTACATATCATAAGAAAGATATAAAGATATTTATGACCCTCAATTAAGGCCAGTTTTGGATGCTAGTGCCTTGGCACACATCTAACCTATATCAGCGATTTGTATGGAGTTATTTCTTACATGATCATTTAATTGATAAACATACTCAGTCCCATTTCCAAACTGCACAAACATGCCAGCAGGTGTGCCCAATGCCCTTCACTCATAAAGTGCCCACTCTTATGTGTTGTAGGTGTTGCTGCATACACCCTGGAGACATGCTAATGACACCATAATGCAAACTGCAGAACATGGCTGCGATGTCATACAATATCCCATTGATACAGACCTGCAACATTGTAGAATGTGTGTTCTGAGTGTTGAAGCCCCACTTCCATTGCCTGTATACCTCTGATGGGGCATAGCAGAATGATCTGGAGATCCTGCAGTGAGATATTTGTCAGCATTGCAGTGCTGTACAGCATACAGGTAAAATATCATTTCAGCATCAAAACACCTGACAAAGCAGATCCAACAAAGGTAGAAGGGGGTTTGGAATATGGAAGGTGGAAGTGCTACTGGGGTACATTGATGGAAGATTGGAGGAGCTAGATATACTGAGTAGACAGGGGTGAAATGTCCTGAGATGGAGAGTATCGTAATCCCAAACAGTCAGGGAAAGAAAATTCACATCCAGAAGTCTGGAATGCAGAAGATTTGAAATCTGGTGCTACTGAAGCTTTAGTTATCAAGAAGCATCTAACAGCCTGGATCCTCAACATCTGCAAGTGTTACTTGAGTTGCTTCATGATACAGAAGAACCTTTTACTTGTGAACAAGTTTTAGTAACTCTGGCTAATTTTTCAGCTTTTTCCATAAATCAGACGTGTCCAGCATAAGTGTTTTATCAGCAGAGAACAAGCCATGGTGTTTAGCTGAAATTTTTTTTTTTTTTGGTTTTGGTGTTTGTTCCTTGGCTAGCTTCAGCAGTATCTTTTGAGCTTTTTTTGCTGAGATGGAGTGGTCAGAGTCCTGGTTGGCAACATAGTACAGGTTAAATGGGACAAAACTGTAGTAGATGGCAGAATACTACTTTGTCATATATGTGAAAGGGTTTGTGTATCCAGTGGATGGTGCAGTATATACCATGGACATCCTCAACCACTGGATTATCCCTTTCATGGAATGGTAATGCCATCAACACTCACTAACAAGGATGATGTAAAACTTCACAACCATGTCTGCCTTGTCGTGAGAGGCAGAAGAATTCCAAAGTGACCACATCCTTAAGGGTGAACTTGTTGTGCCACTGCAGTGTCACCACATGTAGGTAGTGGAGACAAAGGGGGACTCTGTGACCCTGACATACCTGCCCTATGGGCATAACAGCAGTACAGCCAGAGGAACTTTGTCCAGGAATATGGCAACTGTAATAGTAGGAAGAACCATAATATTCCATGTTGGCTGCAATAGCCAAAAAGTGACCCTTCAGAGCTATAATCAGATGGGTGTGCTCCCTGTTCCTATACTGCAAAGGTATATGCAGGCATTGCCAGCACATGCATATGTTGTCATGTATGCCACAAAGCACGCTAATCATCTCCACTGTAGCACTGATAAAATCAGTCTGACCCTGAATAAGTGATCTGCACACCCAGTGATTTATGCCCAGCATGACAACTAGGTCAAGCAGTAACTGGGAATCATGGCACCAATGCCCACTGGTGCATCGCCCCTTGTGTTGGATTCATATTGCATGGTGGTTCCACTGTCTACTGCTGTTGAATGAGCAGGAGCATGTGAGGACCAACCACCCTGTATTGGGTTTCCAGAAATTGGTTGTCCTTCATCTGACAATGAGGAGACATGGACTAGGTTCAGGACCTTGACTGCTGTGTCTATGGAGGCAGGTGGTAGACTGTCTTTCATTATTACCTTGGTGATAGTGACAATGTGCTGTTCAATTGTAACATGAGTAGTCCACAGTCTTCATCATCAGGCAGTGGTGTTGCAGTGACATCACGAATGCCATGGTCTGTTGTAGTTAACCCCCATAAATATTGCACCTGTGAAAGAAGATAGAGAAAAACAACCATATATGTAAATGAACACATGGGAAAATCCCATACCTAAGTGCTACAAAGCAAAATAATTAATATATTATTATGAAAATGAACATATACACAGCTTATGGTGTATTTCTTGGTACTGCTGTGCCGAACATACCTGGGGTGAGATATGGTGATGTCTACCATCTTCAAGCTCACAAGAGTGGTGAACCAACAGATGTCGATAGTGATGTATGGTAATACCAAACTAGTACATTCTTGACAGAAGGACACAGTGTTACTACAGTCCATCTTCCAATCAACAATCCAGCTGAGACAGCATGAAAACATTATTCTGCAACATGTGAACATGAGCTATCTATACAGACCTTCCTGGCAACACCAAAATGTGTCACTCATGCATACATCTGTAGTCAGATCTCTTTATCAGAAGTGCCTCCCCCACTATTCAGTATTCTCTCTGTGTATGTCAGCTGACAACTGGTAGCAAAAGATATTCTTTCCAGGACACCCCTTACTGTCTGTGTTACCACCCTACATGGTTGCTTCAGCAATATGTGTTATTCTGCAGTCCAACAGGTGAGATGGGGGCAGAATGACTTGTGTCTTATCTGCTGTCAATTTCCAATGTTACACTGACCTGTAGAAGAAACATAGTGATGTTGTCCACAAACAGAAAGAAGATGACTTGAAGAGGGAGTCTAAGCTAAACCACTACAGTAAGTATGGCTCCCTCTGATTGGTCTTACAAAATGAGGCCATATTGTATTGCTTGAACTTATTTGTGATTTCCATGGTTATGCTATGCTCATTACATTTTTTCAATCTGATTTGTGTCTTTCAACTCATGAAGAGATAAAAGAACAGGATCACCTGCCAGGAGGCACAGGCATGACTGTCCAGGTATTAAGGTATGTAAAGTGGGCTTTATCATGTCTGTATATCTCTACCTGCTTAGCACAGCACTACCTAGGTTTACAGTGATGTTAAATAATGCTACCATTGCACATGTTTCTGCTTTATTCATATGACTCATATATATTATGAATGCATGCAGTGTAATTGTTCTACTGCTCTTACTATGACCACTTGTTACTGCCAGTGTCATTGTAAATCAGAATGTACTGACCTGGGTGTTACAGTGCTATTATGGGCATTGGTTCTCCCTGGAGTACTTTGGCAGTTTTTTTTTATTATTATTCATTGCCCCATAACATAGTGACTATTATTCAGGAAATATAGACTGCCTTTGTTTGCCTGCCATGTACTAAAGAAATACTGCCCATTCCGTTGTCCATCATTGCCACATATGGGCATACACGTCAGGCAGTTGTGTACCACTGCACTTGCTTTTCATTTTGTCAAGGTACAATATTACTGTTGGGATTATGTACCTATTGCATATGCCTGTTGGTATTCTAAGGCATCTTATATGTAATATGGCATCACACTTTGACAAGCATTCCGGGATTTGTTGCACTGCATATGAATGCAGCACATGCACTTTTGCTTCCATAAAGATTTTTGATTTCTGTTTTTATAGCTGCCTTGCTGTATTGTTCATTGCATACACACTGGTTATCATTCATAAACTGTGCCTATGTCCTACACAATAATGACAGGGCAACATCCATTTTACCTCACCCATTATCCCATTGTTCTGTCACAGGTGTTCCCAAAGCATGCACATTGACATTGCTTTTCTGACTGCATTTCCCATCTTTCAGAGCCAGTAGCACAAAAACTTTTACATCTAATCATTGCTGGTTTTGTCTCTTTCTCTTTCTCCCTGTCATCTTTATTTTATTATTTGTTCTTTCTTCTTATTTTTTCCATTTGCATTCTTTTTTTCTGCAGCAATGGATAAGGATGGGATGTGACAGCAACCACTGTGCCTTGCACCAGATTTGCCATCAAAACTGGGTCTCTAGCAATATTCAGGCCAGCCAGTCTGAAGGTTGACAGTTGGCAAAGGTCATCCTGTGGGAGGCAACAAGGAAAGCTAATTAGTTACTGCTACTGCAATTTATCCAGTGTGGGCTGTCTTTATTTTGGGATACAGCATTTGAGGATCTCTTTGGACCATCTGGTGAGAGGTACACAGTCTGCAGAAGATTACTGTGGTCCAGCATCTAGACACTAGGACTGGTACCTTAACGTGTATCATCATGTGACTGGTAGAGGTGCATAGCTGCATGGCCAAAACCACCAACAACCATTAGATGAGCCCAACCATGATGGTGGACATGGAGGTGACTGATTTCTGGTTGGGTTCATACCTCTCAACTGTCCAGATTTTCGCAGAATGTCTAGATTTCTGCCTCTTATTTTTGGTCTGTTCCTCATAAAATTTGTGGTCTTCTGGCAAATCATTGCAGATTGAAGTCACTAAATAATTCTAAATAAGGACAGACATTTTTAGTTTCAGACTTCATATCCTTCAAAAAATATATAATTATGCCAAGGAGCAATATATAAAATCTGGCCCTATTTTTGAGCATTTGTCCCCCCATTTTTTCTGGCTTTGTCCAGACTTTTTGTGCTGTGAGGTTGTGAAGTATGGTTGGGTTCACTGCTATTGGAACTTGGCAGGTTCCCCTTCTTTGTGTGTCAGACCCCTACACAGTTTTTGTCCAAATCTTTTTGTTACCATTTGTCCACTGTCTGTCTGTCTGCACGTTTTCTTTGATGCTCCTTTTTTATTAGCACGTCTCATATCAGTGTTTTTCCTATGTTACATGTTAGGGCATTATTCCCTGTTTTCTTTCCCTATACTCTCAATCTTTTCCACATTGCCTTCTTGCTTCCATCACTGCGCGCTTTTTCTGTAACTATAAAAACAATACCTGTACCAAAGAAAAAAATATCATTCATCCTCCACTCGTATCATTGTTCATTTCCTGTTGCCCATTTATGAATTCCTCTGCTTGTGCTATCCTTATTCTGGCTATCACTCAATTTCCTTACCATTTATAATATACATATAGCAGGCACTTTGTTGTGTAACCCTTGTAAAGGCTCTCAGTTGAACCTGTATTGCGTATGAGCTGCGCTTCAGTGTGCATGTTGATGTGCATCCTGATGAGTATACAAAGTGTCTGCTTATTAGCGCTAGTCACATGCCCTGTCCTAATGTAGTCTACATGTTTTCATTACGTCTACTGATTTTGTAAATGAATGCATACTTGCGCAACATTCTTCTAGTCAGGGCCATACTGTGTTGCCACCTACTCATAACTAATACCCATCATGTCACATTGCATAATTGTAATCATGCTTTTTGCTGCAGTGCAACCTCATTACCATTTTTTTTCAGAACTCTAGCTATTGCCAACAGGGCTGCAACACATTTCATGGTAAAATTTCATTAGCAGTATATAAAACTACAATATAATATTTAAATTGTAATTGGTTAAGTGCATCATGAAGGCAAATTTCAGTTAGAATTTGTAAAGTTCTCTCTTACTGTATTTCAGTGCACTTTTTTAGCTTAGAATATCTAGTGATGTACAGTAAAATCTATTTCTCAGACAATAAAATATTGAAGATTCCAAGATTTCACAACCAGTTTTAAGTTCTCTTGCATGCAGGTATACTTTCTTCACTTTAGTTATGTATACAGTTTCCTCACAGATGAAACATGAACACAATAATCTAAAACCAGAGGTAGATATCAAAATCAATATAATAGTGATAACCATATTACCTGATTTGGATTTTAACCCCTGAGGAGCTATCAGTTCAATAACTGTCATCTAAAAGCACCTCTGGTGGAATGCATATCAGTTATACTCTTTTCTGCTGCAAACTGTTTTACAACCAGCAACTCATTTTTACACAGGGGAAACTGGGCATTTTCACTAATCTATTTCTCGGTGCTGTTTGTATTTCTAGATTTTCTTTTAAGGTTTTAAAATATAAGTTCTTTTGACTAATCCTTGGGGAGAGTTTAGAAATGTAGTGGAAAACTTAAGATCATTAAAGGAAACAGAGAGCGAGAGAGAGAGAGAGTGAGAGAAGAAAGGTTTTGATTATAGTACAAAAAAAGTTTAGTGCCCTTCCTTTGGGAGACCAACAGAGTCTGAACTACAGTGAGCGATTTTAGTTAAATGCAAATGTTTTCATTTTCTATTTTTATAAGAAAAGAAAATAACTTTGAAGCTACAGTATTCCTTTTGGCATTGCCCTCTTTCAAACTATCAGTTTTTTTTTAAATAACATTCAGTGTCCTGGTATCAAAAGAACAGCTAGAAAGTATAATCATATTTCAAGGGGTGAATGGAAATGCTTGGGAAACATTGCAACCTTGCCATCACACCTTTTTGACTGATCAGGTAATCTATGGGATAAAAGAAGTAAGTGGGTGAGGATAGAACTTCAGAGATGAACTGATTATGGAACATGAAAGTATGTACTTAAGAAGCACAATATTTAAGCTACGTATTTGATAAGTGCCTGTGTCTGTGTTATTATTCATTGTGCATTTAACATTTAAAAGTTTCCATTATTATTATCAGACAACTATCCTAGAATATAAAAATAAATATAAAAATAAATGGGCTTGAAAACTGCTGTTGTCACTAAATATAATGCAGCATTGACGATTGTCCCTAAATTTCTGAAAGGGCCACCACCATTAGTAAGCCCTAAAGCAGTTAGTTTCCACAGATGGCAACTCTTTCTGATTCATATACAGTCCCCCTGTAGTGATTCCATGCAGTCTATAGAATCACCACAATGGGCTGTCTCCACAGCTTACAGCAATGCTAATGATGCATTCCCAGGGAGTGGCATATGATTATGAGGCATGTATTCTCCTCCCAGAAATGCATGTAGTAAGTGCAGCTAAGCAAGTCACAGAACTGTACCACTGCATAAACCAACACCATCAGCCATATTGATTAATACAGCCAATGGTTTGTGTTCACCCATTACTGGCAGTAAGAGATACAGTGTTAATGGAGAGAGAGAGAGTGTGTGTGTATGTATGTGTGTGTGTGTGTGTGTGTGTGTGTGTGTGTGTGTGTGTGTGTGTGTGTGTGTGTGCATGTAATATCACAAAAGGAACCAAACTTGCTCTTTGCCTCTTGGGAGCAGCATCTGAAAGTGCATGTATGTGCCAGCATGTGTGTGTGTGTTTGTGTGTGTGTGAGTGGTGCCATACATCTAGCCACCCCTAGACTAATTAGTAAAGTCTTTAATACTTGCGAGAAACAGTAGATTTTGGGGACTTTAAGCATTTCTGTAAGACATGCAGAAAGTTAATAGGAAAACAATTTTGGTATCCCAAAGCATATTATGAACAATAAAACATATGAAACTCTAACATTTGGTATTATGGACTGACTGTAATGGTCCATGACAAGGGACAAGGCAGTTATAAGAAGTAACACTATAGGCATTCTGTATTTTCAGTGCCAGGTGAGATGTGATGAGCTCTATCCTTGTGTGTGTGTGTGTGTGTGTGTGTGTGTGTGTGTGTGTGTGTGTGTGTGTGTGTGTGTGTGTGTCTGTGTGTGTGTGTCTGTGTGTGTGTGTGTGTGTGTGTGTGTCTGCATGTGTGACTTAAACACCAAAAGCATTGTGAAAATAGCAATGTTGATGTTATATTTTCACAATGCTTTTGGTGTTTGTCACATTTCTATTACATGCAGTAATAATTTGGTACATGTTTATTATTGTTTTTTCATTATTGTTTTTACATATGTCATTTTTTTTATTTTTTATTCTATGCGGTGTGAATTTATTTGGAATTACCTACTGTTTAAATGGGTTTTGGATGGTAGGGAGGTGCTATGTAAACATGGTCACGTGATTTGCCAGTTTGACATTTTATCATTTACATGCATATAAATAGGAGACTTTGAATGTGCTTGTTTATGGTCTGATGAAGCAAACAGATGTTTGTGAAAGCACTCAGCTGTAATTATTTTTTGCAATAAAGTGTGTTTGTTTTAGACGAAGCTCATGTGGATTATACTTGGAAGTAATCCAGTTTTTGTCTTGAAGTTGTGGAACATTCTGCCATAGCTGCACTGATATTTGGACTGCTAATATTTTCAGTGTTGATAATGAGTCTATATTAGAAGACTAAAGAAGCATTCTTTTGAATGCGTCTTGGTCCAACTTGTAAGGCTGAAAATGCAAAATATCGAAGTGGCTGTTAAGCGAATTCTTTCCCAGAGAAAGAATTTGCTTGGCCGCTTCAGTACTTTGCCATTTTTGGCACTGTAGTGCGGTCTCAGAGATGGTATATTTAAGTAGGGGGGTGTGGGGAGTGCAGCCCTCCACATCGGGCAGTGTGGGGGCAAAGCCCCCCACTTAATGTAATGTTTGAAATTGATTTTTATGTTTTTTTTTTTTTTTTTTTGTTGGAACAGCGATTTTATTTCCCTTGGAAAAAAATTCACCATTCTGACACTTCGACATTGTAAGCTTTTGCTTATATAGGGTTGATCAATCACCATTCACTTTTTTAAGCATTCGGTGATTTAATATAGACCCTTGATAATATAGGGATGCTGATTTGATGGTGTAGCTGGGTAGCCACAGAGGGAAGAACCTTGAGCTAAAATTGTTCACAAGTATATTTGCAATATCCTATGAGACAGCAGTGTAGTGACATCACCTACTCTTACTTTGCTTGTGCCCTTGTAGCTCTGTAACCGTTTCTGAAACGTGTCCATTGTTAATCGTTATGATGGAAAAGAATGAAAATCTCCATCCCTAGGAATGTCAGAGTTTTGTCGGGCCCAACATATTATTGTCCTCCTGATTCAACCTTAACAAGTCATACACTATCTAAAACATCCTGACTTCTGCTTTCACGGCTGCTTTGCACTGCAACACTATCAGAAATTCATTCAGATCATGTATTACCTTGCAGGTCTGCATCCTAACTTCATTTATACAGTAAAAACAGTGCTAAAATTGTTGACTGCTGTACATGCTACTACAAAGTCCACGGGCATGGTCTTATCAAAGAAGTTATCATGTAGCTACTTGTCTAACATATGCCAGTCTTCTTTGAAAATAGGAATAAATAAAAGTGTGTTTTTTTCTAATTCGGCCAGCATTCCTTTAGTGCTCTAACAAATTTCACTGCACCTCATTCTCTCTCTGTGAATACAAGTGTTGGATAAGCCTGAATTCTACAGCCATTGTTTTAGACACAAGACCAAAGGGGATGCTTTATAGCCCATGTCTGTCATCCTGTTCTCTTTTGCCAATTGCATCTTCTTCTCCTCTTTTCTATTCTCCCCTTCCATCCACTAGTCTGATTGTCTATTTCTTCAAGCAGTGCTGCTGCCTGTGATGTAATGACCTCCTGTCTGTCTTGGTAATTGACCACATTCACAATCCTGTGGTAAAACCACCAAGGAATATAGCTTCTTAACATTAATTATATTATGCAGATTCCACTGGCTTCTCCAACATAGCTTTAATGCTGGACAGAGGCACAGGGAACTAATCTAAGGTGGGGGGGTGAATGCTAACACATTCAGGCTAGGCTTATAAATGCCTTTGGGCAGATAGCCTAGTACCTACCTATGAACCTATAAATATGTCCTTGCCTTTTAGCTAAGATCCCTTTCACCCTCTCATGGCGATACAGCACTTGTCACTTGTCCTATTTTCATCTTTATTTTTTTTTTTTTTACTTTTTATGGTCCCCTATGCTGTCTTTTTTTCTTTCAAGCAAGCTGTTTAGACCTTTCAACCTCTTGGTACAAGAAATATGGCCAAAGCCAAAAATAATAGGGTACAAAGGCTCAAAAATAAGGACAAATTTTATGTATTACTTTTATAAATTTAGAAAGTTGCTAGATTATCAGGTTTTGTGTATTTTTCCAAAGAATGTGACGTCTGAAAGTAAAATGTATGTCATTTTTTATTGACGTCATTCGCTGATGATTTGCTTAGAAAACCATACATTTTATGAGAAACAGACCAAAAATAATAAGGAAAACGTCTGGATAGTTGAGAGATATGCGGCTGTTGTCAGTTGCACCCCTGTCTCTTTCGCTTTCTCTCTCTCTCCTATCCTGCCCCACAGCATCTTGCTAAACCTGCATCAGGTTTCAGTGTTCAGCCATTTATCATATTCCCACTTACCTCACACCTTTGTTGCACTACTGTTATTGCACGCATTATTTGTTTGCTTTATTTTGTTTATTTTTTTTTTTTTAGTTTTTGCATTCAGAACTGCTATATCAGTTAGAAGATTCAGAGACAAAGGCCTTAATCAAAGTTTAGGAGCCTAGCCCTTTAGGAGTACATACTTCAAAAAGGAACTTAATCTAATTACTTCAACGTCATTTGCTCTTTTTTTTTGCTTTCCCACAAAAAAAAAAAAAAAAAAAAACCTGTAGGAGTTTACCATCCAAACCTTAATTCTGCCTGCTCCCAAACAAGCCTCCTTCATACTGAGGAAATGTCTCTGCTTCTCCCTTTTCCTGCTACATTCTATCTATGATTCTGACTCAAAATCATCATTCACTTTTCATTTTTTTAAGATGCACTCCTGATCCAGGAACCCTAATATTTTGTACATACCAGCTTCTATTACAATTCACTTAGTTAAATTTTACTCTACTTTCTATAACCCTATTTAATTTATATTTTGTGTTTTTAAGTACTTATCTTTTGCTTACAGCAGTCTTCATATTTATGTTGTGATTGTATACAATATGTGGGGTGCGGGGCAATGGCACAGACCTGTAACTTTCCTTTTAAAATTGTTTATGACTATATGACTGCACTGTATCCTTTTTTTTTTTTTTTTAGGATTTGTCAGTATCACCAAATTGTCCATTTCCATTACTCCTGGAACCCTTGTTCAAAATTTTATACTTCCCTTTATAAAACATTTTTACTTTCATTAATTTTCCTTTGTCCTCCAGTGATTACTCAGGTTGCCCTGGACTCTCCATCACTGCCATGACCCATTTTACTATATCATAGGATCACAGGATCATAGGAAGTTACTAGGCTATTGTCCCTGAGGCCTTTACAAGCTTAGCCAAGAATTTAGCCAATGTTCTAACAAGTTAGCACCCTATGCCACTGTCCAGCAGGGACAGTGGAATTGCAGGGCTGTATTTTCTGTTCTCCATCCAGTTATCTAGGTTGCATTTAAAAAGGTTTAATGATGTACTCTGCTTTATGTGGAGATGGAGTCTATTCCACAAAAGGGGGAGTCTCTGGGACACAAATCTGTCCTGCAAACAAGTCCTATTGATGTCACAGACCAGGTTGACATCTCGCGTGTGGGTTACTCGAGTGGAGCTTGACTTGTGGATATGCAGCAGTCCCATCAGGGCAGGGTATGAGATTGCTTTGTATGCCAGACAGTGGTCACCTCTGAGGAGTCAGTAGGAGACTGAGTAGAGGGACATGGCTTTTAGCCTATCTGTGTAGGGTAGATGTTTGAAAGCCTGGATTCTCCGGGTGAGGATGGTAGCAATATACATAATACTGTGACATCACTGGGGGATAGTACCACCTCTCTAACTAACATCAGTCAGACATGGGCGATGACAGGATGCAGCACTCAGCATCTCTATTGTTACAAGATGATGTGACACTGTTGCCAGTGTTTAACCCAGAGGTTGTCTAATAATGTTAGCCAGCTCTTTCATGCAATAACAACACAACCATCAAAAGAAAGTATTGACCAAATTTAGCCATGTGACTGCTAGAGATTCCTCAAAAAATAATGTCCTACCATAGATTACAAAGATCCTCATGTTATTTGCACCCCACAAATGAACTTCCTACCATGTAAAACATCTAACGGCTACAGAAAGCCAGCATTACATTTAAAACATAACAACATTCTTAATATCTGTGACAACCACAACAGAGCTGGTTGCTTTGACCAGTGTGCATTTATTGATATAACCGGTGTAGTTTGTGGCTACTTAATTCATTTTAGGCACACATTGCTAAATCTGATAAGTTATATTACTACGTAACCATTGCTCATTTGAACTGTAAGTTAACTTCAAGGAGAGGACTGACAATGTGCTTGCCAGCCATCACTTTTGTAAACCAGAAATTAAGCCATTTCCATCACAGAGAGAGAGAGAGAGAGAGATAATGACTTATGCAATCATTCTTTGTGTTTCACCCTTTTTTCTCTCTTTTTTTTCTGCAAATATCAGCCAAGCTATAGAACTATATTTCTCCCATCCAACTTAGCAATAGCCATGTCCAAAATATTACCTACAACCCATGATTACCAGATAAGGGGCCATTATTCCTTAGTGCATTCTCTCCAGTCTTTTGCCTCCAACACACTGCAATTTATCAATAGCAGCAAACCTTCTAAATGACATCCAGTTTTGCATGCAATTACTTATTACCAATGCTTTCACTGAAAACTATGTGACAATATGCCACACTAGCAGGTCATTAATATCTCATTCAGCATCCCATTTCTACTCACATTTCCAATGTCTGAATTATACCAGATCCTGTAAAAATCAAACTTTTTTTTACCACCATTCACCAAATTTTAATCGACACAATTCTTTAAAATCCCTACCTACACCTTTCCTTGTTAGCCACACATCTTGTTGTAGCTTAGTTGAATAAATGAAGCTCAAGTACCTACTTGTTTCCAGCACTTGCTCAAAGAAAGAGATCAGTCTCTTTAATTCTGGATTATATAACATTTTTTACCTATCTGCCCCTTCCTGCCCTGATCACATTGTTACAGCATGATGCAGACTTCACCCCTCTTGTTATAAACTGACAGCCAAATATCTAACATTAGTCTCATCTCTCCCTGCTCCCTTTCCCTAGGCATGATGGAAGGATGTGAAGAAATGGAGGAGTTCAACAGCTCTGCACAAAATAGTCTGTTCCCAAAGTTCCTTTTTTTTTTTGCCTTCTGCTGTGAGCCACAAAATGGAGCAAAAGAGAACACACAGGTTGTTCTGCCTTTATAAGTACAATGACCTATAACAGTCCTGCTTCAAAAGTGCAAGTCCCCCTGTGCTAGGGAGCATATGATGCTGAAATAAATGGCCAATAACTGAAATCTGCCTCAGGTCTCTTTCTTACATATCCTAACTTATGACATTGTTGCATGTTATTCCCTGCCAAAAAAAAACCTGTCTGAAGTTGCAATGACCTTAGAGCCAGGATGAAGTTGAAGGCGTTGAAAACAATCTCCCAAGCATAACTGAAGAAATGTATAGTTAATCTCTGGTATGGAAAACAGGAAGGATGATAGGAATTGGCTAAGTTTTAATGGCTGTATCCATCAGGATAGTTCATTTAGCACATAAGTACACAGCTGAAGTCTAATGTCTGATCCTTCTGATTCCATACATTTGTTTCACACCATTGGATGTTCCTCATATGTGATTTCTGTCAAGAGAATTATTATTATTATTATTTTTATTATTATTATTACCATTATTAATAGAAGAAAAGGCAAGAATTCAAGAATTTTAGAAATGTTCTGACATTGAACGGGCCCGTTTCATGGTAAAACTGAAATAATCCCATCATCATGTGAATTCTTTTCCAAAGGAAAGAGATACAAAATGTCTCTACAACAAAGAATGTTTCTAAATACATTTTGATTAACGAGGGTACTTCTTCTGACTTCTAAATCTTGGTTAGAACATCTTGGTCCTGAAAAATAGAAAAGTATCTTATGGTTTAGAATTCAGTGTTTCCAGAGCCTCTGCTTAAATAAGACTGTAAATCTGAAATGTATAAAGCATGGAAATACTGTTGCCAGAAATGTAATAAATCTTGCATCAACAGAAAAGCGAAAAGCCAAGACAGTGAACTGAAAGGGGCCCACTCTGACCATCAAAAATTCCTACTAAGACATCAAAACTGGGATGTGAGGCTAGGCAAGGCATCCAGCATTTCCAAATTCACTAGAAAGAAATCTTGTTTCTGGAATGACAATAGGGCTTTAACAGGAATTCATGCTTGGTCGCAGGTACAGCTTCCCATGTTTACGACTGTGAAGCCTTATATTAGCTCGCTTGGGTAGAATTACCTTATTGTGTGATGCTCTCCCAATTAACAGGGACTCTCCGGACACTGAATGTCCAACATTATGCATTATATAATTATATATTTATATTTCTGTAACTCTACTTTAATATTTTGCAAATATCATAATTACTTTTACTATTTCTGAGCTTTTCTCCTTGGGTCTCCTCTGAAAATGGTCCCCTGGCTCAGCTGAACTAACCTGCTTAACAAATGTCAATAAATAAATATAAGATTATGACTTGATTTTCTCCCTAAAGAACAATTTGTTCATCAACTACCTCCTTCATACAGGTCAGCCTATGTGGCAGAATTCAAGAAAACTCAACCAATTGTGTTCACATAGAAAAATAACAGAATAAACCCCATACTATTACAAAACAAATGAACTCAAAGTAGACCTTCAACCTGTCCATCTAGAAATCTCCCCAAACCAGAAAATGTTATGCTAACTGTGGAGTTATCTGATCCAGTAAATATTCAGAAATCACTTTCTTGTTTGTTTACTTCTGTACATGTATTTCTCTTCATCCTTCCCTGTCTTCATATGCCCCATCTCTCACTTATAGGTTCATAGGTTTATAGCTGTATACTAGGCTAACAACCACTGGGGCCTTGATAAGACTAGCCATGCATCCCAAATGTATCCAGTAAGTTTTTTTTTTTTTGAGCCTTAAAGGTTATTTTAAGGGGTATATGTAATTGAGGGCATGATTTATAGACAGACCCTGTCTATTAGAGACATAGGTGCCAGACCTTGGGTGAATTTCTGATTTCCAAGAAAACCAAGAAAGGGCAGCAAACTATCTTAGTGGAACAATTTTATTATATATTCACATACCGGTTTCGGCTGTATAAGTCTTCATTAGTGTAAAAAAACAATTGCAACATCAAGCTTTAAATACTTCCTATTCTCTTACTATTGGTCAGTTACAAACAATCATTCAGCCCTAGTAAGAATAAGCCTCCTTGTCTTATAATCCAATTTTTCTCCTTTTGATCTAACATCCTGTGCCACCCTCCTTTATTATTTCTCTTAAAACTAATTTTATCAATAATAGTAAAACAGAACCTAGCTGTATTATATGTTAAGGTGTGTTAATATAAGGCATTAGATGCTTTTTTACATCTAATATCACTTAGATGTTCAGTAATCCTAAATTTTAAGGGACAAGAAGTTTGTCAAATATAGAAAGATTAACAATTACATGTAGCTAAATATCCAGTCAGTGTTGCAATTGCCAAACACCTTTACCTCAAAAACTGTGGAGGTATTGGGAGATGAAAATTGCTCAGTTTTATGGACATATTTGCAATAACTGCAATGTCCACAAGGTTGACATCCTTTTACAATTGCCCTTCTAGTGGGTAACATGTTGGCTTCCCATATGCACTCTGTGGAGTGTGACTTTATGTATGATATTGGTTGTTTAGGTAGAGTGGGTCGGATTTCCTGAGGATAACTGATGTGGGCCAAAGTGTCTGGGAGGTATTTGGGCCTTAGTTTTTTAGTGCCTCAGCACATATTGGTCTGTGCTGGATGCATACTAAATGTGGTGGGTGTAGTTGTGTGATACTGACAAACTGATTGTCATTTTGAGTGCTTGCATGTGAAAGTCTTGTCTCCAGTGACATTGTGTAATTACATCTGTCACATACTGTATCACTTTAGCTAAGGGTCATTTGGTTTATTTGGTTAAAATTTAGGATTACTGAACATCTAAGTGATATTAGATGTAAAAAAGGCTCCTGAGAGCACCCCAGCACTACCAGGCTATACCTCGTATCATGCTTTTCGGCCCCAAAACCCGGGCCGAACCACAAAGGGAGGGGGAGTGTCCATATTCATCAAGGACACCCACACCTCCAGGTTAGTAGCAACACATGAAGCATCAGAGACCATACAGGTGCAACTAACCATAGGCAAAACTGCTATACAACTGGTAGCATGTTACAGACCACCCTCCCAATCTCAGGAACCCCACTCAGCCTTCCTGAAGACATTGGAGGATATGAATGTATCACAAAATACCATCATACTGGGAGACTTCAACTACCCAAACATAGATTGGGTACATTATTCTAGCCCTAACACCCTAGCCCAAAGGTTCCTGGAATTCATAATTTCAAATGCACTGGAACAACTAGTCACCTCTCCCACTAGGGGAGATAATATACTAGACCTGATCATCACAAACATGGGGACAAAATGCTCCACACCAGAGGTATACCCCTCACTAGTGAGATCTGACCACAAACTAATCACCCTGGATATACATATCCCACCTCCACCCCAGCACAACAGACCACAGTGAAAAACTTCTCAAAAGCAGACTTCACTCTTCTTAAGACTGAGATGGTATCCTTTAAGCCCACTGAGCCAGTGGATACCACATCCCACAATGCCGAATCCTTCACAAATGCTTTCTATGGACATCTCCAAGAATGCATGGATCATGCAATCCCAAATAAATCCAAGTCCCTCTCTACCAAAGGCAAGCATCCTGTCTGGTGGACCTCAGCCATTAACAAATTGTATAACAAAAGAAGGAAGCTACTGCACGACAGAGCAAAATCCCATAAAGGGAAGACATCTCTGATCAACATTAGCAGAAAACTACGTTCTCTCATAAAAACATCCAACGCCAACTTTGAGAGAAAAATCGCTAAGGACACTAAAGATAACCACAAAGCCTTCTTCAGCTATGTTAGAAACCTGGGCAGAAGCCCTCAGATATGCTCAGAGTTAGTTCACAACAACAAAAAATACACTGAACCCACAGATATTGCCAACATTCTGGCTGACAGGTTCAGTGCAAATTTCTCTCCTCCCTCACCCCCAAAAGAAGAAATACTTATCCCAGCTGAATGTAATCTCCCTGTCATCTCAGATGTCCAAGTGAGAACTGCCCTCAACAAAGCTAAAAACACAGCATCAATGGGACCTGACGGTATCCCGGGTTGCGTGCTACGTGAACTCCAAGAGGAGCTAAACCCGCACATACCCCACTCGGGCATCATAGACAAACTCACCAGCTTAAATGTAAACCCATATGTCACGAGATGGGTTGCAAACTGGCTCAAGGACAGAACCCACAGGGTCAGAGTTGCTGGAGCTATGTCAGACCCTAAGCCAGTCACAAGCAGTGTCCCACAGGGCTCAGTCCTGGGACCCCTCCTGTTCGGCATTTATTTTTCCGAGGTACAGGCAAACATAGGAGGATTGTGGCTGACAAAGTTCACAGATGACTGCAAACTGGGAGCCATAATTGATACTCCAGTGGACACAGACATCCTTCAGAGAGGCCTCATAGAAACAGATAATTGGTGCCAGAGCCATGGCCTTAAGCTGAACGCCAAAAAATGTATAGTCATACCCTTTGGGAAAAACAAGGTACCTACAAATTACCACACAGGTGGTAATCCATTAAGTACGGAAGAGGTAATCAGGGACCTAGGGACCCAGGTTGACAGTAACCTCTCATTTGACACTCACATTGCCAAAGTGGTTAGGAAGACCTTCTATATTGCCCACCTTATCATGAAGGGTTTCACATCTAGATCAAGAGAGGTCATTGTGCCCCTGTACTCTTCTCTTATCAGGCCAATGATTGAGTACAAATCCCCATTTGGGATGTATCTTACCAGACACCTGCAGCAGTTGGAAAGACCCCAAAAGTTCCTCACCAAGAGGATAAAGGGTCTTAAACATATGTCATATGCTGCCCGACTGAAAAAACTCCAGCTCTATTCAGTCGCATACCGCGTACTCAGAGGTGACCTGTGTCTGACATACAAAGCCATATCCAATCCGGAATTAATGGACATGCTCCACCTCAGAAAATCCAAATCCACCAGAGCCACGAGAGCAAGAGACTTAAACCTCAACACAGAAATAAATAGGATGTGCTGGAGGGACAGATTCATAACCCAGAGGCTCCCTACACTCTGGAACAAAATCCCAATCCATGTTAGGCAGAGCCCCTCGCTAACTCTATTCAAGAGAAATCTTGACGAGTGGATGGGAGATCGTAGGTTTACCCTGGGGGTCATCTCTGTGTCACTACTAGACAGAGGCACAGTAAACTAAAAATGGGCGTAGTATTCTCATACTAAGGGGTGGCGAAAGCCACACACACTCTGGCTAGGTTTATAAATGCCCTAGGGCAGATAGCCTAGTACGAACCTATGAACCTATGAACATAAAAATGCTATTTAACTTTAGCATTACTACAGGATATGTACCTGAACACTGCCGTACAGCAACAGTGGTCCCACTCCACAAAGGGGTACCTCTACAGACCCTGGGAACTACCGCCCCATAAGCTTAACTGGCCTGGTCTGCAAAGCTATGGAAAGAATCATTATGGAACTCATAAACAGAGACATAGGGGACCTACAGACACTTGACCCCAACCAGTTTGGCTTTGTAAAGGGCAGATCCTGCCTTTTGAACCTGGTTGACTTTTTTGAAACAGTCACTAAAGCCATTGATGAAGGCAAAGCAGTCCATACAGCCTACCTGGACTTGGCTAAGGCCTTCAACACAATACCCCACTCAGGCATCATAGATAAGCTCACCAGCTTAAACGTAAACCCTTATGTCACTAGATGGGTTGCAAACTGGCTAAAGGACAGAACCCATAAAGTTAAAATCACTGGAGCAATGTCAGACTCAAAGCCAGTCACAAGTGGTGTCCCACAGGGATCTTTCCTGGGACCCCTCTTATTCGGCATTTATTTCTCAGATGTTAAAGCAAACATGGGAGGGTTGTGGCTGACAAAGTTCGCAGATGACTGCAAACTAGACGCCATAGTCGATACACCAGCGGACACACACATCCTACAAAAAGGCCTCACAGAAATGGACAACTGGTGCCGGAGTCACGACCTTAAACTAAATGTCAAAAAATGTATAGTCATCCCCTTTGGGAAAAACAAAGTACCCACAAATTATCAAATAGACAGCAACCCACTGAGTATGGAAAAAGTAATCAGAGACCTAGGGACCCAAGTCGACAGCAACCTCTCATTTGACACCCACGTTGCCAAAGTGGTTAGAAAAACATTCTACCTTGCACACCTCATCATGAAGGGATTCACATCCAGATCCAAGGATGTCATTGTACCTCTATATTCCTCCCTCATCAGACCCATGATTGAGTACAATGCCCCATTTGGTATGTACCTCACCCGGAATTTGCAACAGCTGGAGAGACCACAAAAGTACCTCATCAAGAGAATCAAGGGTTTCCAACATATGTCTTATTCTGCCAGACTAAAGAAACTCCAACTCTATTCAGTAGCATACCACCTGCTCAGAGGTGATCTCTGCCTGACGTACAAGGCCATGTCCAATCAGGATCTGATGGACATGCTCCACCTCAAAAAATCCAAATCCATCAGGACCACGAGAGCTAAAGACTTAAACCTCGGCACAAGTATGAATAGGACATGCTGGAGGGATAGATTCATAACCCAGAGGCTTCCCATGCTTTGGAACAAGATCCCAGTTCATGTTAGGCAGAGCCCCTCACTGACTCTCTTTAAGAGAAATCTTGATGAGTGGATGGGAGATCGTAAGTTTACCCCAGGGGTCACATCTGTGTCACCGCTAGACAGGGGCACAGTAAACTAATTCTATTATATAAGGGGGCCTTCATTGTGTCACTACTAGACAGAGGCACAGTATTCTAAATCTATTCTGTGCATTTTTGTACCATCTCATGGGGTGGCGAAAGCCACATCACTATGGCTAGGCTTACAAATGCCCCAGGGCAGATAGCCCAGTACGAAACTATGAAACTATGAAACTATGAAACATGAGACAATTCTTGCATTGTCTCAGGAAGACAATATCCATCAAATTGGTGACAAAGAAATTGATAAAGTGTATACCCGTTAGGTCAAGTCTTTCTAGGTGAACTACAAGGGTATGGTACAAGAGGGGATAATGGCAGGCTAGCTTGGGTGCTTTAGAGTCTAGAAGCAAAATTAGGCTATGAAGGAGTTGCACACAAACTATTTTTTTTTTTGTGCAACTGAGTTATTGGGTACTGTTTCAGAAGTAGTTTTATAAGGAAATTTTTCAAGTGCCTTTGCCTACACAAGGCTCTCCTTGGTGATAATAGCCCTCTGGCTGAATCAGTCTCACTTTCAGCCTTCCTGCTATGTCTGCAAATATAATTTTTATGTTTGTTTTTAATCTGAAAAAAAATGTGGCAATAACTTAGAATGTCACCTACTGTATTCCCCTTTTTCAGGATTAATAATCAATCCATATGTATTATCACAGTAATGAGCTATGCAAACCATGAGCAGCATATGAGCAACCATAGATTTCATTGGGTTATACTGAAGTAGCTACAAATCAGTCAGCACAAGAGTAGTAACTAGGGCTGGGGAAAGGGGACAACTGCCTTGGACACAGGCTGTCAGATGACATAATCAGCAATTGCCACATGGTGTCTGTGCAGTAGCAGGATTCATACAAAAAGGCATAGGTAGTATCCTACATTCCAGTGTGAATGCATGAATGAATGAATGTAGATGCTACACATTCACTGCTCAGTGGTGCAGTAACTATAGCTTTTTGTAAAAGAAATCAACATTTATACATGTGCAGAGCAGATGTGTTGGACAACAGTGTTAGCAACATGTACAGTTACAATAAGAGTGACACAATGTAGTCAGTGTAGTAATGACTGGATTTGAACTAACTACCTAAGATCACAAGTTAGTGATTAGTGGCTGAATTGCAAGTGCCACATGTTATGTTGACGTACAACTGGGACAGTGCACAGTTAAATGGTTGCCATTACCTCTGTTTATTAGCTGGATGTTTATGGTAAAAAGTGTTCAAAGTACACAATAACAATGTATAGCTACACATTATACATATATTTGAAGAATAGTATGCACAGTATAATCGTTAAAGGCACACTCACAGCTGGCCTCAAACATCCTACATATGTAGTTACACTGTATGCAAAGCACAATATCAAAGTCATGCAATGCAAGAGAATTCACACTCCAGCTAGGAGACACTGCTATAGTAGCAGGACGAAGAAAATCATGGCCAAACTTATGAGCTGCAGCACCCAGCAGGATAAAAGCACTCTCATCAAACTAATCAAACAACTCAGAGGACAAATAAAGTCTACCAAAGCCAAATTTGAGGTATGTTTGGCCTCACAGGCCAAGAACTACCACAAAGCATTCTTTAGCTATGTCTGCAACCTCTAAGGTAATAAACAATTGTGTGCAGACCTCATTGTAAATGGAGTCACCTATATTGAGCCAGAAGATATAGCAAACCTCCTGGCTGATAAATTCAGCTCCCGCTTTAGCCCTCTTTTACTCTCAACCTTCCCTTAGAAAATATCAAATATAACTCCTCCTACTATCACTAAGGAACAGGTCCTTAATGGTCACTCAGACCAAGAACACTGCATCAGTGGGCCCAGACAATATCCCAGGATGCCTTCTAAATAGCATGAAACATGACCTATCAGAGCCTCTGGAATTACTATTTAACTGTAACCTCCAAACAGGCTAAATGCCTCATGAATGCAGAAAGGCAACAGCCATCCCTCTGCACAAAGTTGGGCCATCTACAGACCCTGGAAACTACAGACTCATAAGTCTCACTAGTCTTATATGAAAAGCCATAGAAAGAATTATCATGGAGATGACCAATAGAGATTTAGCAAACTTCGAGACACTGGACCTAACCCAGTTTGGTTTCATCAGGACAGATCATGCCTACTCAGCCTGGTAGACTTCTTTGAGAAGGTCACCAAAGTAATGGATGAGGGCAAAATCATTCATACTGCCTACCTTGACCTGGTCAAGATATTTGACACAATATCTCACTTGGGCTTTGCTGAAAAACTCAGAAGGTTAGGTCCAAACCCATATGTCATCCAGTGGATAGCCAACTGGCTCACAAGTAGGACCCAGGAAGTTAAAATTGGGGGGTCCACCTCTACAAAGAAGAAAATCACAAGAGGAGTCCCTCAAGGATCAGTCCTTGGACCGCTCCTTTTTGGCATTTACTTCTTAGACATCAAGGCCAATGTCAGTTGTCTCTGGCTGACTAAATTTGCAGATGATTGCAAATTAGGGGCTGTCATTGACTCTCAATCTGACACAAATGTTTTCCAGGAGGGGCTGACAGAAGCAACTAGTGTCAGAGCCATAGATTAAGACTAAATGCCAAGAAATGCATAGTAGCATCCTTTGGGAAGTCATCCATCCCTGCTAACTATCATATTGCCAACACACCCCTAACAGTTGACCCAGTAGCCAGGGGCTTAGGGACACATATATAGTAATCTAAAATTTGACCATCTTGTGTCTACAGTGGTGATGAAATCATTCTATGTTGCACAACTTATAAACAAAGGTATGGCATCTAAGTCCAAGGATGTCATTGCTCCACTGTATTTCGCATTCATCAGGTTTATCATTGAGTACAATGTCCCCTCTGGTATGTACCTAACCAGGAATATCCAACAACTGGAATGTCCACAGAGGTTCCTCATTAAAAGAATACAGGGCTTCAGTAAAATGCCCTATGCAGACAATGTCAAGGCTCTATCCCCGTATTCTGTCTCCTACAGGCTTTTGAATGGAGATCTATGCATGACATACAGGGCATTGTCAGACCCCACTCTGATGGACCTCCTGCATATCCTCAAAACAAACACTATTCTAAAAACTTAAACCTTGCCTGTGATATAAATAGGACCTGCTGGAGAGATAGGTATGTATCCCAGAGACTACCCCATCTATGGAACAGGCTCCCCATCCATGTGAAGCACAGCTCCTCCCTAATCCATACCTCTCAACCTCTTATAGTCAGAAATCTGGACGAAGCCATAAATAAAAGTGGGACAAAGGCCCAAAAATAGGACAATTTTTAAATATTGCTCTTACAAACTTGGAACGTTGATAAAATAACAGGTTTTGCATTAGCGTAAATTTTCTGAAAGGCATGAAGTCTGAAACACAAATGTCTGTCATTATTTTCTAACTTCAGTCTTTAATGATTTGCCACTAATTTGCCAGAAAACCACAATTTTTTGAAAAATGGCCCAAAATTATTAGGCAAAAATCTGGACATTTTGTGTAAATCTGTACAGTTGAAAGGTATGCCCTAACTGAATTCAAGTGCAACTTGGACAATTGGATGGGAAACCAGAAATTCATCCCTAGTCTGGCACCTATGTTTCTAATGGACACAGGTAACTTGTAAATGGTTAATCTCCCAGGCCCATGCTTGCACTTATCAAGGGTATCAGAACTTGTCAGATATTCGGGATGCATGGCTAGGATTAAAAAGGCCCTTGTGGTTGTTAGCCTAGTAAACACCTATGAACCTATTATATAATCACTGTGTGGCCAAAATGTTATTTTCCCTGGGGATGCTAGGATGTGCTAACATAACACTGTCCCACAGCAAATCCATTTCATAAGTGGAGGGTACATAAAATTGGTTGTGAGGTGGCAATTGGTATTTGACAGTAATCACTGTCACACTAGTTAAGAAGTGACTGACTTAAACCACAGTAATCATACCCACACTGCTTAAGCAGTGATTGACTTGAACCACCAACTTATCTAGTTACACTATCTATGCAACACATTATCAGCAGCCAAACCCACAGGAGAATACTCTGCACAAGTAAGGCAGAAAGCATCTATGAAAGGATGACATCAGCAGTGTATTGCCAAGGAGATGTGTCTGGTAAAATGATTTTTACAGCTGTCTGAAGTTGTAAAAGTTGTCACTGCAAAGATGAGTAAATAAATTCTGAATTTATTTAAAGACGCACGCACACTTACAGAAGTTAAGCAATGCTGTATTAGAACCTCATACCTATTTACTTCCACATGTTAGAGAATAGAGTAAGAAACTCATCACATGAAAAGTCTGACATTAAATGTGTGACAGTTCACTTTAGAAAGAATGACCTCATCAGTGTATTACACCATGGGTGTAGCCAGAGAATATAACATAAATTTGTAATCATGTGCTCTTACTGCTGCCCCCAGCCCCACTGTCATTTAAAATTTGAAACATCTCCCCCAGCACATAACAAATATCTGCATCACTTTTCCTCTAAAGCTGATAAATAGATATGTTTTTCAATCTGAAACTCTCATTGGGGGCATTAATTTAGATAGCTGTAGACACAGTATGGTTTCTCTACGTAATATAAAGAAAATTGTACTTAGTCAAGTAGAGTACAGATCTTGCCATTCCCTTGTGTTGCAAAAAAAGTTGTGGTTGTGAAAGGTATTTTAAGGGGATAGTGGAGTCATCTAGAAGTTTGAAATGTTTCTACAGAGTAGAAATTCATTGAGCATAGCTGCGTTGAAGAACATTCTTACTCAACTCTAAACACATGCCCTCAGTCTCTCTCACACACACGCACACACACACACACACACACACACACACACACACACACACACACACACACACACACACACATTTCCCCATGTTGGGCCTCCTCAAGCCTCCTATCTATCTAGTTTACACAATGTAGAAAGTACAGTATTAGTCACAAGCACCACAGAAGTCTGATTCTTAAAAGGAAAGTGTGTACTTTTGTCAGGATGAACTCATTGGTGTATTGCAGAGAAGATGTTTATTTAAAATGTGAGACAAGGGAGCTATGTGCAGAGTTAAATGGATGGAAGTGGATACATCAACAAGTGTTACATACACTCAAACAAGTTTTCCATGTTGAGCATCAAGCCTCTACCTATCTAGTTACACCAGTAGTGTAGCTAGAGTGGGCCAGTGGTGCAACTGCCAATGTGCAAAGTTTTGTGGGGGGGCACAATCAGCCAAATCCTGATCTCTCTTTAATGCAAAACCAACTATAAAAAGCTGGTATTGCATTTGTGGTCAAAACTTAGTGCTGCAGTTCTCTGTGTATGGTCTAAGCTGTGTTACAGTTTTAAAGTAAAAAAAAAAAATCTTTTATTTCTTAACTAAAACCAGAGTACTGCAGTGCACTGTGCAGGCAGATTATAAAGTGTAGCAACTGTTTGTTACAATTTGCAAAGAAGAATTTGTTTTTAAACTAAAACATGAGTGGCTTAATGCTCCATGCAGGCAGAGTATAAACTGTAGTAACTGTTTACTACATTTATAGCAAACATTTTGCTACAGTTTAAAAAGAACATTTTTTTTAAAACTAAAACATGAGTGCTGTAGTGCTTTGTGCAAGCAAGGTATAAAGGTTTGCTACAGTTAGAATAAGAATTGTTAAATGACATATGTTGAGTGAGGGTTGGGGCAGGGCATAGAAACAGGACCTAAATGGCTGTTGGAGCTGGACAGACCTGGTTAGTACGCCTGTAGAAGGAATGTATGTTTTTATTTTGCTTTTTAGTGGAAGCACTAGTTCATAGTACCAGCCGAGTAACTGGTTGAAACACCTACACTTCTGAGCTACACAATCTAGAAAGTACAGTATTAACATTAAACATCCTATCTAACTAGTTACACAATCTAGAGAGCACAGTAGTAGTCACAAACTCCACAGAAGAAGGCTGATCCTTAAGGGAGAGAGTGCACCTTTGTCAGAATGATCTCATCAGTTGGTTGCAGAGAGAATGTTTCTGTAAAAAGGGGGATAAGGGAGCTGTGTCCAAATTTAAAATGTATTTTCTGCGTGTGAAGTAGACACCGCACCAAGTGGTAAACACATAATTGTTTCCCATATTGAGCATCAAACCTCCTTCCTAACTAGTTACACAGTCTAGAGAGCACAGTAATACTTGCAACTTCCACAGAAGTCTGACTCTTAAGGGGGGGAGACAGTGCATTTTTTTCAGGATTACCTCATCATTGTGTTTCACAGATGATGTTTCAGTAAAAACTGGTTAAGGAGCTGTGTGCAAAAATTAAATATATTCTCAGCAAGGGAAGTGGATACAGCACCGAGTGTCACACACAAAGATACAAGTTCCTCATGTTCAGCATTAAACCTCCTACCTATTAACTTACGCAATCTAGAAAACACAGTATTATTTGCAAATACCATAGGAAAAGCCTGACTTTAAAGATGTGAAATAGCATATTTGTACTTCTTGAAAATCCACTGTTTGGAAAAGATGGTACTGCACATCACAAGTTCTGTAACATATGCACATGTGTGCACATGACATTTGTAACATTGCTATGATTGTCCCATGCAATTAAATACTTCTCTACTAACATTTAGGTACTGTCCATCATGTGCATTGCATTACTGAAAGTGATACTGGGATATGTCACTTTATGGGTTGCCATAGACAATGATACTGGCATATGTCACTTTATGGGTTGCCATAGACAATCACTGTTGTAAACTAATGGATTATCAATTAAACTTTCCTTTACTAGAAAGATTCACCCAGACTCTGCTACACTTTGCTGTGAAGGAAAGGTTAGTTTGCTTTTTATTTCTTGTATTTTGTATTAATTTATTGCCTTTTATATTTTGAATACTGTGATTTGTTTTCTTTACCTAGTGTTTTACTTGCATTCTGCTTTTAACTGCATATCAAAACTTCAAAAGAGACCACAACTCTGTCTCTTGTGAGTCAGGCAGAACATTTTTTCCACCTTCCCACCTGATTACTGTCATGTTCTTAAATACCACTGTCTTTCTAGTTGCCTGACTCTTATGTTAATTTGACCATATATCTCATTTCCTCTCTACTTTCACTGGCTTGTGTGAGTAAGCACAAAATTATCATTTTGTAAAATCACTCCCCTTCAACTATTTAAATTTATTGGCCAGCCTACTGTATTCCATAATACCAGAATACAAAAGTGACCATCCCCTTTCGATCTATCTTGCTGTTTGAAAAATAGTGACTCTTCACTAAAACTTAACTTTTTAGACAGGTAAAACTTAAGTTACCTACTTTCAAATCTAACTTATCTAGTACACACTGTAGTGTTTAGGATAAACCATTTTTTTTCATCTTATTTTTAAGCATCCCTGTGACTAGCACTTGCTCTAATACCTGCTGGAAAGCAGTAGGAAGCCTTAAACTGATACAAGCACTCATCTCTCCTTGTTAATAAGGAGAAATTAGTCATAGGCACTTCTTCTTTCGGCTTTTCTAGGTTAGGGGTCACCACAGCGGATCACCTGTCCGCTCATGAACTAAGCAGCCTATAATTGCAAAGTACCTTGCTAAGGCAAGGGAAAACAGCTCCTGTACTTTACAAAAAAAGCACCAAACCAGGCATGTCCAAGGGTCAGCTTCCAGTGATTTCTCCTGTCCACTTGGTGAATCTGGGTATACTGGGGTAATGCAGCAATTGCCTCATGTACACAGTCAACCCTCTCCTCTTACCACCCACTTGGTCACTGAATTCATGGAAATCATACTACGTAACAATTTCATCTTTTTTAATGGAGAAATCTTCAAGCAAAGTAAAGGAGTAGCAATGGGGGCATCTTGTGCTAGCTTTTACGCCAACGTGGTGCTTCACGTATGGGAGCACAAGTTTGTATTGGTCCCCCCTTGGGAACAACATCTGCTCCTCTACAGACGTTACCTTGATGATATCTGCATTTTGTGGCAAGGGTCTGAGGATGAGCTTCTGAGTTTTTTTGTTCACATCAATGCAAGTACCAATTTTTTGCAGTTCTCCCATTCTATCGATCCAGACCAATTGCATTATTTGGATGTCACCATATACAAAAATTACTTGGAGAACAGTTTTCAATCTAAGCTTTATCGAAAACCCACTTTTTCCAACTCTGTCCTGCACTTTGAGAGTGCACATCCTTTTTTCCAGAAAAAAGGCATTGTCAAAGGACAACTCATCAGGGCAAGTAGGATTTGCAGTGGACATGATGACTACATGGCAGAAGTCAAGTTTTTGGAAGGCCTGTTCCTAGAAAGGGGCTATCCTTTGGACCTCTTTGAAAGCCTGGTCGAGGAGGTAAACTCTAAAAGAGGAACTGTCTACCCACCCCTTCTGGGTAAGGGAACGGGCACACCAGCTAGTTACGTTGCCGTTATCACCAATTAATTTAAGAACAGTTTTATCTACACCTATTCCTTGCATTCAAGGGAAATGGAGGAATCTATAAGAAAATATTGGCCTGTACTTGCCCTCTTTGAAGAGTTCAGGGGGCTATTGCCTGACCAACCTTCATTTGTAAGGAGAAGGGGTACCAATCTTAAGGAAATGTTCGAAAAAAAGCAGAACATTACAAGGAAAATCAACCCAGCAAGAAAGGGTACGTTTAAATGTGGGGCATGTAGCCAATGCCATGCCATCTTGGAAGAAAAAAGTATCACCATTCCATCCAGAAGGTTTAAAATCTACCCAGCAGGCCATTTCACATGTGGTAGCAAGGGAGTGGTTTATCTGTGCTTCTGCACCACATGCAACAGTTTCTATGTAGGAAAAACGGAAAGGGAATTCCGCAAGCGGATATATGAGCATTTTTACGATATAAACAAAAAGAAGGAAACCAACGCTTTTTATAAACACTGCCTGACCTGTCCAAACATAAAACTGAAATTCATGGTACTGGAACAAGTTGAGCCTGATGCCAGGGGGGTGACTGGGAATCAACTTTAGAATACCGAGAACGAGAACTCCTCTGGCAATTAAAGTTAGATGCTGGGAGACCCCCTGGGCTTAATGGTTTGATCAGTATCAAGCCACTATTGAAACTAAGAAGGGCAAGACTTTAGTTTGATATTCCCCATACAATTATTTATGACAAGCACCCAACACATGGACATGTTTTTTACTTAATGTTACACTACACAAGGTCTATGTTAAGGAATGACCTATTGTATAGCACAGTTTAGTTTACTTAAGATATAGTGTTCTCTTTTTCCAGCAGGGCTGTCAACAAGGCCAAGAAAAGAAAATATTGTCATACCCACATTAGGCATTAGCATTATATTACAATTACACGAACAACAGTTGGTATGTCAAATCATTCCATCTTATTTCAATTTTAAAAAGAAGTGCAGATTTTTGCACACAGCAAGTTTTATTATAAAGTTAAACATTAGGGAAATAGTGTATAATGTTTTGTTTATTTTTATGTTATCAACATTTTTAGTAGTAAAAGATGCATTAATGCATTATTTTAAGCATACTCTATCACTACTTTTTTATACATTTTGTTTTAATGGAATTTTTAAGCATGTGGAAAAGCGCATAGTCTCTTTAAATTGTTAATTGGCAGTGCTTTCTAATTAATCTAGGATTTTCAAGGTATATAAGACACCTGATTTAACAGCATGGTGTCACTTGATAAAGCTCAGAATTCCTCTGAGCGAAAGCGCTTGTGTGTTATCATTCTGTGGTTCTGAATAAAGGAATTATTTGAATTCGTTTGATGCCTACCTGGATTTACTGAATCTGCTTTGGTGAACTTACAAGGAGCTGTTCCATTTCCTGGCTGTGTGTGCACTTACTTCTCTACTAACATTTAGGTACTGTCCATCATGTGCATTGCATTACTGAAAGTGATACTGGGATATGTCACTTTATGGGTTGCCATAGACAATGATACTGGCATATGTCACTTTATGGGTTGCCATAGACAATCACTCTTGTAAACTAATGGATTATCAATTAAACTTTCCTTTACTAGAAAGATTCACCCAGACTCTGCTACACTTTGCTGTGAAGGAAAGGTTAGTTTGCTTTTTATTTCTTGTATTTTGTATTAATTTATTTTATATTTTGAATACTGTGATTTGTTTTCTTTACCTAGTGTTTTACTTGTATTCTGCTTTTAACTGCATATTAAAACTTCAAAAGAGACCACAACTCTGTCTCTTGTGAGTCAGGCAGAACATTTTTTCCACCTTCCCACCTGATTACTGTCATGTTCTTAAATACCACTGTCTTTCTAGTTGCCTGACTCTTATGTTAATTTGACCATATATCTCATTTCCTCTCTACTTTCACTGGCTTGTGTGAGTAAGCACAAAATTATCATTTTGTGAAATCACTCCCCTTCAACTATTTAAATTTATTGGCCAGCCTACTGTATTCTATAATACCAGAATACAAAAGTGACCACCCCCTTTCAATCTATCTTGCTGTTTTAAAAATAGTGACTCTTCACTAAAACTTAACTTTTTAGACAGGTAAAACTTAAGTTACCTACTTTCAAATCTAACGTATCTAGTACACACTGTAGTGTTTAGGATAAACCATTTTTTTCATCTTATTTTTAAGCATCCCTGTGACTAGCACTTGCTCTAATACCTGCTGGAAAGCAGTAGGAAGCCTTAAACTGATACAAGCACTCATCTCTCCTTGTTAATAAGGAGAAATTAATCATAGGCACTTCTTCTTTCGGCTTTTCCAGGTTAGGGGTCACCACAGGATCACCTGTCCGCTCATGAACTAAGCAGCCTATAATTGCAAAGTACCTTGCTAAGGCAAGGGAAAACAGCTCCTGTACTTTACAAAAAAAAGCACCAAACCAGGCATGTCCAAGGGTCAGCTTCCAGTGATTTCTCCTGTCCACCTGGTGAATCTGGGTATACTGGGGTAATGCAGCAATTGCCTCATGTACACAGTCAACCCTCTCCTCTTACCACCCAACACTACCTGTGAGAGATGCACTTACACAGCCAAACTGGAAGCAAAGCTCTCTCCACCCAAGACTGTGCTAGATGGTCAATAGGAGAAGGTTAACACCCGCACTACACCTAAAGCAACAAATAGCCCTTCTAAACCCACACCACCAACACCCACAAGTAGCAACATTAAATGCACATATGCAGAGGCCCTTAACTGTAACCTGCCCAAGTAACAAGGTCAGACCTGACCAACGAGGGGGTGACCATAGCTGAAATGCAAACAAACACTAGTCACAACCAAAGTGTCACATAGCTCACAACACCAGTGTGCCACCCAGCAACAGCCCCTAAGGCAAGACAACATAACTAACACTTTAGTCATAGGTGACTCTATAGTCAGGGACACTGATGTCCCACTCACTGGGCTGAACAAGGGGAAAATTACAGTCAGCTGCCTGTTAGGTGCCAGGAATCGCCACATAACGCATGCACTCAAGTCACTTTACAACAAGTACAAATATGACTCTGTCATTGTCCATGTTGGAGTGAATGACTTGAGACAAACTTCCCTGGACTACATGAAAAGAGACATGGAAGAGCTCTCGGATCATGTGGCTCAGGCAGGTATGACCCTAGCCCTGAGTAGCACCCTGCCTTCATCCAGAATGATACCACAATATAAGGACAAAATGATTGACTTCAACAATTGACTAAGCTTCTGGTGTCATTCAAAGGGCATCCAGTATCTGTCTGCCTGGGACGACATGATTGAAAGACCATGATACTTTGCCAGAGATGGTCTGCACCTGTCGCCCCTGGAATTCAGGTTACTGGCTAAGGCTCTTGCCACCCCTATAGTGCCTTTTTTAAGCAAAGTTCAAAGGACAAAACCACCACTGTAACAGGTACAAGCATGCAAATTCTTATGGTAATGCTACTCAATGCTAGAAGTCTAAACCTTAAAATGCACTCTCTCGAGGCACTCCTAAAAATGGAGAACATTGATGTCTGTGCAGAAACTGAGACCTGGTTCAAGGCTGCAGAGCGCACCCTGCAATACCAGGCTACAACGCTTACCACACTTTTCAGCCACCAAACCAGGACTGAAACACTAAAGGTGGGGGAGTGTCCATATTCAACAAGGATATTCACACCATCAGGCTAGTTGCTCAACACAATGCGTCTGAAATTCTCCAGATGCAACTAACACTAGGTAAGACTGCAATCCAAATTGTAGCTTGCTACAGATCCCCCACTATGCCCCAAGATTCTCACTACATCTTTCTAAACATACTGGAAAACATTAAGATACAACCAAACACCCTAATACTGGGTGATTTCAACTACCCTGCCATTAACTGGGAAAACTACTTGTTTACCATCACCTTTGCCCAATGGTTCTTGGAATTCATAAATTCCAATGCCCTCGATCAACTAATCCATAGTCCCAGCAGGGGCTCCAATATCCTAGACCTGGTCATTACCAAAATGGGAAATCGATGCTCCACACCTATGGTCACCCCCTCATTGGTCAGGTCTGACCATAAGCTAATCTCCCTTAACATCCACATGACACCCCCACCCCCAATAAGGAAACCTCCATAAAAAACTTCTCCAAAGCCAACTTCATGCTACTCAAATCAGAAGTGACAAACTTTGTGACACCCATGCAGATGGGAACTGCTGAAACCTACACTAAGGCACTATATGAGGACATCCACTCATGCATGAATCGTGCCATCCCAAATAGAACCAAGATGCTCTCCTCCAAAAAAAGGAAGCCAGTCTGGTGGTCCCCTGCCATAAACAAACTTTACAACAAAAGGAAGAAACTGTTGCAGAAAAAAGGAAAATCCCAGGATGCAAAAAACTCCCTTACCTGCCTCAGTAAGAAACTGAGATCCCTCATAAAATTCTCCAAAGGTAGTTACGAAAATAAAATTGCCAAAGATTCCAAAGACAACCACAAGGCAATCTATAACTATGTCAAGAATCTAAATGGACATGCTCAGATCTGCTCTGAGCTACAACAGAATGGCATTAAATATACTGATCCCAAGGATATTGCCAATATCCTGGGAGATCAATTCAGTGTCAACTTCACCCCCTCTCACCCACTAAATGGCCCATCTCAATACCAGAAGATTGCCAAATTCCAGTAATAATGGCTACACAGGAAAAAAATGCACTCTCCAAAGCTAAGAATACAGCATCCATGGGACCAGATGACATCCCAGGCTGTGTACTACATGAACTACAAAATGAACTGGCACCTCACTTAAGTGTCATGTTTAATCATAGCCTCGCCTCAAGCTTTGTGCCCACTGAGTGGCGCACAGCTACAGTTATCCAACTCCACAAGGGGGATCCACCTTGGATCCTGGGAACTACTGCCCCATCAGTCTGACAAGCCTGATCTGCAAGGCCATGGAACATATTATCATGGAACTTATAAACAAAGACAATGGCAACCTTCAAACA
Organism: Protopterus annectens; assembly: GCF_019279795.1. Classification (NCBI taxonomy): domain Eukaryota; kingdom Metazoa; phylum Chordata; order Ceratodontiformes; family Protopteridae; genus Protopterus; species Protopterus annectens. The sequence goes on from NC_056725.1 coordinate 909,827,154, forward strand.
CTGGACCCCACTGGCAACCTTCAAACACTGGACCCCACCCAGTTTGGGGTCGTGCAGGGCCGATCTTGTCTCCTGAACCCAAATTACTTCTTTGAATCAGTCTCCAGAGGCACGAACAAGGGTAAGGCAGCCCACACAGCCTATCTGGACCTTGCCAAGGCTTTTGACACCATCCCCCACTCTGTAATCATAGATAGACTTACTAAGCTGGGCATTAATCCCTATGTCATTCAATGGGTTGCCAACTGGCTTACTGACAGAATCCACACTGTAAAAGTAGCAGACTCCAAGTCCAGCTCCAGACAAATGACAAGTGGAGTATCTCAGGGTTCAGTCTGGGACCGCTCTTGTTTGGCATCTACTTCTCTGAAGTACAGGCCAACACTAAGGGACTCTGGCTAACAAAGTTCACAGATGACTGCAAACTGGGAGCCATTATTGAATCCCCAAATTATGTGGATACTCTGCAAAAGGGCCTTACAGAAACAGATGCTTGGTGCCAGAGCCATGGGCTCAAATTCAATGCCAAGAAATGTATAGTTGTTCCCTTTGGGAAAAAACATGTACCCATGAATTACCACGTAGGTGGCAATATACTAAACACCAAAAGTGTGATAAGAGACTTAGGGACACAGGTGGAATGTGGTCTTACCTTTGATAACCACATCACCACAACAGTCATGAAATCCTTCTATGTGGCACACCTCATCACTAAGGGCTTTTCATCCAGAAAAAAAGGAGGTCATTGTCCCACTGTACTCATCCCTCATTAGACCCATTATAGAATACAATGCCTCGTGTGGTATGTACCTCTCAAGACATCTGCAACAACCGGAAAGGCCACAGAAATTCCTCACTAAAAGAATCACAGGCCTAAAGCAGATGCCCTATGCAGACCGCCTTAAAAAACTCCAGCTATACTCTGTCGCATATCATCTACTCAGAGGTGATCTCTGCTTAAAATACAAGGCCATGTCAAGCCCCGAGCTGTTGTACATGCTACACTTAAAGCAATCCCAATCCCTCAGAGCCACACGCTCCAGGGATCTAAACCCTGTCATCACAATAAACAAAACATGCTGGAGGGATAGATTTCTGACCCAGAGACTCCCCAGACGCTGGCATAGACTGTCCATACATGTCAAGCAAAGTGCCTCTTTGGCCCTCTTCAAAAGGAAACTTGACGACTGGATGGGAGAAAGGAAATTCTCCCCTGGGGATCATGTCAGTCACCCTGCTAGACAGGATTCCAGGGAAGTAAATAGTGTGGGAATAAATAGCCAGGGAATTGTTATGGCTAGGCATGTATAAGCACACAAGCATGCAAGTCATGCATAATAAATTGCACTGTGGAATAACAGTGTTGGATTTTGTGAGAATAGGTTAACCAAACTTGTAGAGCAGGCATACATTAAATGACTGAAGGAATCAAGTCAACATAATTCTGAAATCAAGATAACCTGTTGACAACATTAATACAGACATGCCAACAATGTACAACCTAAAACAATAATTATTTGATTTTCTTTTTTTTTTTTATTTTACTGTTTGAGTGCAGAGCTGTAAAGCTGAAGTGTGCTTCTGATAGCACTGTATTAGCACAACCATAATCATATCTTGAAGTGTTGAACTTAGAACACAAATTATCAGTACTATAGGTTGCTCTGTGCTGATGTTTGAGCAAAGATCTGTAAAAGACAGATATCACAATATGAAGCAGGCACATTAATGTAGCAGCAGCATAATGACATGTTAAGGAAAGCTGTAGCCAATGTTTACAGCTACAAGAATCAAACAAAATATTCTGAAGCAATTTTTCATCTATCTGGTTTCAAACCTTTAGAGCATTCCAAGAAAAACATTTATAAATGAGTATTATCTAAGGGCATCACATAGGAAGTCGTATTTTGATACTTAACATTTGACAGCAGATTTCATCAAACATGAATATATATAGTCACCCTCATTATCATATTGACCACTATAATCTGTACCTCCAATATTTCAGCTTCCTGAAAAGTAAATTAAACTGAATAAACATAGCTAAGCACAGTTGTGCAAAGCAAGGAAGATTAATGTAACCAAAGGCAATACAATTACAAGATAGTGCCATAAGCCGTGTACATTTAGCCTTAGTTGCATTTATTACCTGGCAGCAGACATTGTGCAAATCCAGAAGTCTAAGAATAATGATACAGAAGGGAAAGATACATTGACAGGGTAAAATGGAGGCAGGGCAAATTATCTTAAGACAGGAGAAGGATAAAGGTGGTTCATAATAATATGTATCCAACAGTTACACATGCAATAGTATACAAAAAGAACTCTCGAACCCTTGACACCAGCCAAAAATATATCTATACATGTGAGCATTATCTCATCTTGTCACAAAAAAATTCTACTTTACAACATTCAAATAATACAATTGAGAGACAGTGAAAACATACAGAAGCAGAATTGGTAAACAGACAGAGAGACATACAGATTTAGAGTGGAATAGCAACAATATCTTGTATGGGTCATGTAGGAACATCTGTATGGTGTTTTACCTAACTTATCAGATCATTAATCTGTCATTCTTTGTACAATACAGTGCTTGCCATAGGGAGAAATAAGGGGTAGCAGAGTGCAAAGAACATGTAAACATAAGTAAAATAAGGTTAGATTAATAAGTCCCCGTGTTGGGGATGCAGTGTTTTTGCAAATGATGTCTTGTTGCACTATTCAAATGGTATATTAATGAAATGTTGTATATGGATAGAAATACAGACATTTGCAGTTAAAAGACATTGCTAGGACACGTGCATGTTATTTGTTAGGTCCTTACACCATGTTTACATTCCCTACACTTAGTGCAGATTGTGATATTCAGGAATGCTAATGATGTAACTCCTCATTTGCATGCTCACAGTGCTTGCTGGGCTAACTCTGTACTATATAAAGGTAATTACATAGCGTATGCACTTTTATCATAGTGGGGAGACTGTTTGGGTCCAGAGAGCTCAATACTGCTAAATAAGCACAACTTTTTGGAGATTTATCTATTTTCTACTCTGCTTTATTTAACTGTATATTGCTACTTCTTACATAAAGTGCTTATTGTGACATAAAAGGTGAATTACAATGCCCAATTAAAATATATATGCATGTTTTTCATTATCCCTTTACTTTTGGCATAAACCAGCTATATTAGTTATCTCTGTAATGCAAAATGTATGCTACAGAATGCTTCCTGACCTATATCTTGTAGGTTATACTTAATTGTTATTTACACAGTTATTCAGATTAGTGTATTATAACTTTGTAGCAAGGTCTGACATTTTAGTATGTTTTAGCACAAAGAAAAAAATGTGTTACTTTTGGTATTTCTATCTGACTGATCTCCACAGCAGTGGTGATGGCACTTATAATAGTTGTCTTACATTTGTATTGCTACATTGTGATTTACTATTGTAAATGCTGCACAGTTACACAAACTTGTGTTACCTGCATTACAGAACTGTTGTATATTACTGTTGTTGATATTTCATTTAGAATATTTTTGGGGGTGGTGCTGGCCTAACTTGTGTGAAGTCATAGAGAGCATTAACTTTTAAATTGTTGTGTGTATGATGGAGGCATGCATTTACACATAATTGAGTTTACAGCCATCATTTCTGGGTCTATGTTTTCTGTTTCATCTCATACAGTGATAAGGCACCCAAAAAGAAATCTGTACCGTGCAAGCTACCATACACTGATACAGAAAATGATATCATTATCCAGGCCTTACATTGCTATTTGGCTTTCCTCATAGGGAAAGGTAGAGGTGAATAATCTGCCCTAGAGATGATATAGTAGTAGTTGGTTGATATCATCAGTGTTGTTGGAGGGTATTGGAGAAGTTACTTCCAGATACAGCACTGGGCAAGTTATATGATTACCTATGCCCACTATAGGATGGCTGCAGTTGTCCAGGAACTGGTAACTATAAAAGGTGGTCCTGCTACCGAACCACCACAAATTGAAAGAGCAGAGTTGCTGTCCACAGTTAGAGATCTAGAAAGCTTGGCAGAGGGTTCATACAGAATCCTTGATGTTGGTACCAATGCGGATGACTGACCCAGAGTGTCTCAAGCAGAACTTTCAGGTATGTCAAAAGCAAGTGTCATTGTTATATCTTTATAGGCATATATCTTAGATATATGATATGTATAAATGCAGCAAAAAGTGTGAGACTGGAAACACGATAACAGAGACATATAGGAGGGTGTGTGGGTGATCAAACTGCTCACTTCATTTTTGTATGAGATTCTTAATCTGCACATATATTATTCTATTCTTCTTGTTTCATTTACATTGTAATACTTATCAGCCTTCTTTCCTTTCCCTTCCTAACATGCAGGGACATCTGGATTGCAGGCTGCCAGGCCACCTGCACATGGTGAGCTCACATTTGGTTATTGTTATTACTGTATATAAGTTAGGTTCAAGTCTAAACAAGAGTAAACGTTGTGTTGCTTTAGCATTTATTACAATTTAGCATACCTTTCCTATAAAAAATATGTGATCAGTTTTATTCTCTGTTTCTCTGTCTATTGTGTTTATTGCTTGTTATCATAGATGATCCTGACAGTAGTACTGTGGAACTTCTACCACCTGATGTCAGAGTATCAGTAGCCTCTGGTGATGATGGTGGCAATGAAGAAGTGAAGAGGCACAGTCTGAGGATGCAGAGGATCAGTCTGACATTGAGGATGTGGTTCCCATATCTCCTGCCCATATTTCAGGCACAGTTTGCCTAAGAATACCCATGACATAGAGACCTTGAATATAGCACAGGTTGAGGGTCATACATTGATCGGGGTAGTGTGGTTACTCTGACTGCAGAGCTGGTAGCTTCTCCCCAAAGAAGTCCAAATTAGTATATAGACTAAAGTGCACAACTGAAAGAAAAAAAAATAATGGGCTGCATAACAATGATAGTTGTTTTGAAGACTATTCAGTTTTTTTATTATTATCATAAGTGAATTGAATCACTAGCCAGAGGTTTTTGCTTTTTATTAGTATCTACATAGAGTATGACATACAAAGAGGGAGGTGTGGAATAGTAAATTAAATGCTACAAAATAATTTAAATAGTCAGAAAATACAAATGACAGAATATATTCCACTCCAGATGGAGGACTGCATTTTTGTCATATCTTTGTCAACTTATAAACATTTGGATAAAACAACAAGGTATATTTTGCTTCAGACTGATTAAAGACAAAACAGTCCTGCACATGTCACTATGACTGTGAATATTAATACTGGACTCACAGTTTCCTTAACTTAAACATGCTGAAAGAAAGCAGAAGCTCATTCCATGGAAGTAGCATTACAGAACACTTTATTCAGATGCAATGTAGGCAATATGAAACTTGCTTACATTTATCTTTGTTGAAAGAACAAGTTAAATCTATTTTATATTTTCAAAAGTAGTGCAATGATTTATTTTAGAACAAACAACATATTCCATGTTTCCAAAAATAATACAATGACATAGTTTCATTCCTTAAAATTTTGATGTCAGACTTTATTTATGCTGATGAAAGTTTCCCCATTTGAGAATGGTACATCTTCAACAGAAAAAGTTACTTAGAAGAAGCTGTAGATTTTATGTATGTTGTTCTTGCAACCATAATAATGCCTGGCTACAAAAAAATCAAGCTTATGAAATAATAAAGTTATAAAGGTTTTACAAAGTTATAAACATGCGGTGATAAATTCCAGCATGAAAACAGGCAAGGCAAACTTAGCATAATGAATGATAAATGTCTCAGAAAATAATTGTGCCAGAAGTTACATATAAATTGTTCTCAAATAATAGAATGCATCTGTGTTTCTCAGTAAGATGGATATTAGATGGAGCTGGCAGTCTACCAGCCTGTATTTCTCTGTTTCTCATAAGTATTAACCTCCTCACATTTATTAATGTGAGAAATGAGTAATCAATAACCAGTTACTTTTTAGCAGTCTGTGCAGATCTCACACTTGTGTTTTATTGACTGATATTCACTGGCAAGGCAGAATATTAAAAAAAAAAAAAAAAGTTTCAGCACACAAGAGTTTGCAAACACATTTTTCTCTGTCACAGTTACCATTTATTTTAAGGATAACTTGATCATGTCAACAGTTTCTTGTGATGATGTTTTCCTCATATTTTAGGGACACTGGCACTCCTCTTACAAATGGATGTCAATATTTAAAGAGATGCATCACAGAACCTGAAGGCATGGAATAAATCAATAAGAATCAGTGCAGGTGTAACATTTCTTTAAATTAATCAGAGATACAGCATTGACTATATGGAGGACAAAAACAAGGTATAAGACTTGACATAAAGCATACTGCAGTGCTTATAAAAGTTCACTCAAAGTGCCTCATACTTGTATGGTGCATGCCTTTATGATCTTGTAAAAATTCCCAAGTCACCCTTAGGACATATTTTAGTACTAAAACAAAAGGAGAATAGATAACAACATGCCGGTGCTTGCAAAACACTTGGTAGTAAGCCAAGTGTAATAATAACTGATAGCAAGATATATAATATTTATATCTTCAAAAATATACACTGTTGTCTGCATACTCTTGCCCCAACACAATAAACTTAAAAATAGAGACAATGTGATCAGTTTATTATTACAAATACACTTCAGCTAAACAAATACAGTAAGACATTGTCCTGTTCGATTCTCAGCTAGTGCGTCTTCTGTGTGGAGACATGTGTGAATGGGCATACCTTCGTTGAAGGTTGTGCATCAGGGCCGGCAATTCGGCACGTAAAAAATCTACTGACAATCATTAGTGGACCAGAGTTCCTCTGTGGCAACCCCTAACCAGGAAAAGCCGAAAGACACAACAACAACAGCACTAATTTTAAGCCACAGTTACAAAAAATGCAGTTATTTTGGCAGCTTTGAGAATATGTACCAGACAAGTATTACGAGCAGTGTCAAACATACCACTCACTGCAAACCAAGCAAATCTATCCTGGCAATGTACAAATGCTCATCTCTAAATTAAATAAGCATCTTCAGGGATGGAGAGGGATAGAAAAGGAGTTTATTTTCACTAAAGTGAACTTATTTTAAACCACTCCAAATTATTCGTACAACTAGCTCTTATCGAATCTATAAATAAAATAGTTGGGAAGGGTGGGTGTGTACCAATCATCCAGGCCAAAAAGACCAGTCTTACCTCAGACCTATCTATAAATAACCTCATCCACCTAACTTGCATACCATCCTGTCCTCAGACCAAAAATGTCCTAACTCTTCCTCACAATACACGCCCACACCTTATCTCTAAGATCTTTGCCTCATGTAGTAAAACCAAGCAGGTGTGTATAGACAAACATATCTGCCTGGTAAACAAAACTTGGCCAGATATCCCTGCTCAAACACAACACACCTATGGAGCCAATTTGACTAGTTTATTAATACAAATAAGTTTCAGATAAAAAAAATAACAGAATATAACAGCACAAACTTTAATGTACAAAATAGTAACAAGAAATATAAGTAGTATGGCATAAGTGAGAGCACTCACCAAACAATAAAACTACTAGAAGCAGCATCAAACATACTACTCACAGCAAAGCAATCAAATCAACCCTGGAGCAGAATACCATTGCTCACCTCAACTTAATGAAACAAACCCAAGGATAAAAAGGGGGAAAAGAGGTGTTCCCTTTCAACAAAATGAACTCCTCTTTCATTAGCTACAAGCCTGACTTACTGACAAGATGCTCCCCATCTCCATAAAAAAACTTTGAAAAACTAGACTAATCTTATAATCCCTCCACTAGCTTTTTCTGCAATAGTAAAACACGTGCAACAAAAAAATAAAGGTTAAGATCACTTATATCAATACCATTAGCCTTATACCATAAATCAATCCAAAAGCAGCTTCAGGGTAAAGGCACTAAATGGTGTAAATGCACAAATGCTAAATTCCTTTTACAAGTCACCAAAGTACCACCACGACTCGGAATATAAGTTGAAAGTTGTAGTTCCTTTATTTAACAGAATAGTAAGCGCTTTCAGGTTTTAACCAAACCCTTCTTCAGACATCTAACTAATGGCAATTTTTCAGAGTATATTTAAATGAAAAAAGGCGCCAAAAAGCATTTGAACCACTTTTAAAATTTTGGTAGATACCATTATTATCCACTAGATGGTAGCAAAGGCAAACTTTTCAGTGGAAGTTTACTTCTTTTGGCTTTTTCCCTGTCAGGGGTCACCACAGCGGATCATCTGTCTGCTCATGATTGGCAGTGGAGTTTTATGGTGTCGAGTTGCCAGCCTAGTGCCAAACCTTCCACAGAAGGCACACACACGCACTCAGACCTAGGGCCAGTTTAGAGTGTCCAATCCACCTACTGCATGTCTTTGGGAGGAAACCGGAGCACCCAGAGGAAACCCACGTGACCACAGGGGGGACATGCAGACTCTGCACAGAAGGCTCCCCAGCTGAGAATCGAACTGGAAAACCTCTTGCTGTGAGGCAACAACGCTAACCGCTGCACTACCGTGTCCGCCCCTTTCAGTAGAAGTTCACTGGGAATGCTAAATAAATCAATGTCTACTTTTTCTGAAATGTATATAAAGAAAATACATTTTGAAACAATTGTCTATTGTGATGCTTAATTAATCTCAAGACTGTTCAAATGCAAGCTTGCAATTAAATACATATCTAAAAACTCATCAACTAAAATATATATATAAAAATATAAATATAAATGCTAGAAAAAATGCTTATACATAAATATTAGGCCCAATAAAACTCTCAAACCTATATAAATAGAATGTACATAACTAAATTTGATTAATAATCATAAAAAATCACCAGTAGAATGATTATTAAATAGTCTATTAACGATTTCTACTAGTATGACATATTAATTTACTATATATAATAAAAGAGAAATAACAACATAACTAAAGAAAAATGAATAAGAAGACATAAAATACACGAATAAAAAAATACATGAATAAAAAGGCACAAAGTACATTCTTCACTATTATTTACATATGTTATTGCCTACAATATAAATATCCATATATAAAAAATATATATCGAAAAATTCATTTTAAACATCTAAAGAACGTTTAAAAACATTGTCATTGGGCTTACATTCATATACATGAATAATCAGATCATATATATATATATATATATATATATATATATATGCATAAACACATAAAATGTATATAAGTGTAGATGAATATACACATATATATCAAAGCACATAAAAATACTTTTTAGAATAAACATATAACAATAAATTATAAATATGCTGATTACTTGAAAAAGTACATAAATAAACTACAATCTATCTATATATTGATGTATGATGTTTCAGTGGTCTATCTTTGAGAAATGGCCTAATCAAAATTCTTTCATTTATACCACTACCTCTATCTGACTGCATTCTTATTATCCATTTTGTTTCTTGTTTTTCTGTATAGTTCTTTATATTACCTAATCTCTTGTTTCTCTCAATCAACTCAACAACCATGAAATTAAACTTATGATTCAAACCATGATTTAAAACATGTTTTGCTAATGCATTAGTTTCAACCTCACGATTTATAGCGTAAACATGTTCCCTCACTCTCTCTCTCAAGGTTCTATTACGTTTTCCTACGTAGAAACTAGTACATTTCGTGCATTTAGCTAAATATATAAGATCGCTAGACCTACAATCAGCATAGTGTGTAAAAGTATATGTTCTATTACTACCAGGATGTATAAATACATTACAACCTTGTATATAAGAACATTGATTACAAGTTCTACAGAAGTATGTCCCCTGTCTTTTCAACACTATTTTATTGACCTTTCCTTGTTCATAACAAAGTAGTTGTTTTAGAGACTTATTATTATGATATCCATACTTAGGTTTAGAGCCAGCTACAGATCGAATTTCTTCATGAGTTGTTAAAATAGCCCAATTTCTATTAATAATATTGCATATAATCTTGTTATTATTAACTTGGTACTTCCCATAGCTAGTGCTACCTCAGTTTCATCAATATTCTTTTCTCTAAAATAAGGTCTTCCTTTCTTTTCCCTATCTATTACTTTTAAATCATTAATGACCCCACTTTCTTTATTAGAATATCCTCTCATATTAAATTCTTCTTTCAAAGTATCTAAAGTTAATTTACATTTATTATCATCACTAGTTAATTTGAATATTCTCCGTCCTTGATTAATAACCATATTTTGACATATATGTGTAGGATGCATAAATCTGACTCCATCCCTTCCCATAGGAAAAAGACATCATCCACAAACCTTTTGTAATATTTGATGTTTCTAGCATAGTTCGTATCAATGATATATATCTTTTTGCATTGGGCCATGACCAATTTGGCGTATGAGTTAGCACATGGTTTTTCCCATTGCTACGCCCTTGGTCTGTAAATAGTATTTATCAGCATATACAAAAACATTATTTTCCAGATTAGTTCAAGCAATAGCATGTATTTTAACACTTCATCCTTGTTAACATTTCATATATGTAGCAATTGTCTTAAATAATCCATTCCTTCTATATCAGGTATTGTGGTGAACAATGACTTCACATCTAAGGTTACTAACCAAATTTCAGATGCCTCATCACTATTATCCGTACATATAAAAAGTGATTTCAGAAAATCTTGAGCATCTCTATTTATAGTATCTGTGGTTTGAACTATCCCTTTAAGTTGCTTTTCAACATAAAAAGAGAGTGGTTCTGTCAGCCACTCTCTACTAGAGACAATCGGTCTCATTTTGGGATTCTGATCATTTTTATGAACTTTTGGGAGCCCTCTGAATGTTGGAACTGTTGGTAGTTCAACCAAAAAGTATTTATACAGGTCAGGATCAATAATGTTACACATTAACAAGTCATATAGTTTACTATGCATACTGCTAATAATCTTGTTGAGCTGCATGGAATTAATCAATCGATATGTTTCATCCTCATCTAGCATTGCCTGCATGACTCCTTCATAATACGGTCGGTCCAATATGACAACTGCCCCACCTTTATCAGCTGGCCTGATTATGATCTCATTAGTATTACTTAAATTAATTAATGCTTCACGCTCCCCTTGGTTTAGATTATAAAAACTCTGATTACCTTTTGTTTGACTATACATGTGCATGAGATCCCTTTCACATACTTGTTCAAATGTTTCTAATAGGGGGTATAAATGGGGTATAAACACACTAGGTTTCTTGAAAAGAAACTGCTCAGTTTCTTGTTTATCTTTAAATAACATTTTCAATGCTATATTTTTAACAAACATTTCTGTATCAAGGACAAATTCAGTTATATCAGTTTTTTTTAATCTGGTATAAAAGACAGCCCTTTATTTAAAGAGATTTTTCAAAATTTCCAAGTTCATAATGAGATAAGTTAATGATTAACTCAGACTCACTTGTCTCTGTATTTTGTTCTGAGTTAATATGGAGTCTCCTGATGTTTTCTGCTTCGTGTTGGGAGTCCATTTCTGCTCTCGAATAGGTAAAGGAAATTGATGAGTATTCAAGTTTAAAGCCGGTTTTTCTGTATGATTTGTCATTGGCTTCCTTCTTACATCACCATTCAGTGTTGAATTGTTAAATTCACCTTGTTCTTCTGATTGTGTTTTTGATAGATGTAAAGTATTCACATTAGAGCCATTTTGCTCTTCAACAGATGTTAGTGAATTTATCTGTTCATTCTGTGATTTAAATATATTACAGTTACTGTTTACAGTTTTAGGTTCTATTTCTTTATCACCTCTATTTCCTTCTATATCAGTGGGTTGGTTGGAGGTGTGTCCCATTTCTAAAACTTGTGATTGGTGAGCAGGAGAAAAGTGGTGAAAATGATTTCTAGTTTGAGATTGACCTGTCCCTCTTGCTTCCCTTGGCCAAGAGAAGACATTTCCGATTTCAAACTCTTTTAAATCACGTTTCTTTTTCTTATCCAGAAGTAACCTTCACTCTAATGTTAGTGTATGTGTTTGAATGTCCTCATAAAACACAACAAAATCTCTTTCATTTATAAGCGCTGACAGTTCAGTTTGTTTTTTAGTAATTTCTTCTGCAATGTTGTTTTCAATCAACATATGCTGTTCAATGAGTAGTTTTATATACTGGAAGCTAGTGTCTATGTTCAATTTTTGATATTTGGCTAAGAGTTCAGGATAGAGCATGCCGTTTGTTGGCATCTTTAGAATCCTCAATCTTCTAGGTATTACATGAAAATATAAACATGCCTCCATGTGTTTGCACTGCCATTGAATGTTTTTAATTTAGTCAAGAGATTCTCTGTGTTACAGGTTAGTTGCAGAACATTAATGTTGAATGCATTAGAATGTATGCTTTCACTCGCTTTCAGCAGTTTATTCTCCCGAAACTTTAAAAGCGCATTTGATTCTGCTTTTAGCAGTCTCTTAAAAGCTTCTGTTGTACTAGAATTAGAATTTTCATTACCTTCATGCATGGAATTAGGATTGTAGTCGAGTTCAATGGATATTCTTCTGTCATGTCCCTTCTTGCTGACTATAAGGTGTATACAGCAAAATAAATCCAAAAGCAGCCTCAGGGTAAAGGCACTAAACAGTGTAAACGCACAAATGCTAAATTTCTTTTACAAGTCACCAAAGTACCACCACGACTCGGAATAAAAGTTGAAAGTTGTAGTTCCTTTATTTAATGGAATAGTAAGCGCTTTCAATTTTTAACCAAACCCTTCTTCAGACATATAGTTAATGACAATTTTTTCAGAGTATATTAAAATGAAAAAAGGCGCCAAAAAAGCATTTGAACCATTTTTAAAATCTCGGTAGATACCATTATTGTCCACTAGATGGTACCAAAGGCAAACTTTTCAGTGGAAGTTTACTGGGAATGCTAAATAAATCAATGTCTACTTTGTTTCTGAAATGTATAGAAAGAAAATACATTTTGAAACAATTGTCTATTGTGATGCTTAATTACTCCCAAGAGTGTTCAAATGCAAACTTGCAATTAAATACATATCTAAAAACTCATCAAATAAAATATATATATAAAAATATAAATATAAATGCTAGAAAAAATGCTTATACATAAATATTAGGCCCAATTAAACTCTCAAACCTATATAAATACAATGTACATAACTCAGTTTGATTAATAATCATAAAAATCACCAGTAGAATGATTATTAAATAGTCTATTAATGATTTCTACTAGTATGACATATTAATTTACTATATATAATAAAAGAGAAAAAACAACATAACTAAAGAAAAATGAATAAGAAGACATAAAATACACGAATAAAAAAATACATGAATAAAAAGGCACATAGTACATTCTTCACTATTATTTACATATGTTATTGCCTATAATATAAATATCCATACATATAAAAATATATATACATAGAAAAATTTATTTTAAACATCTAAAGAACGTTTGAAAACATTGTCATTGGGCTTACATTCATATACATGAATAATCAGATCACACACATATATATATATATATATATATATATATATATATATATATATATATCTAGATATATATATAGATATATATATATATATATATATATATATATATATATATATATATATATATATATACACACACAGGGGTGGCTTGCCGGACTGCAGCCCCCTCAGCTAAAAAGAAGAAAATGAAAAAAAAAAAACCTTTTGTTGTATGACAGTAGCAGATGGTTTTTTTTTTCTTTAAATGCGAAATTCGAGTCCGCGACTCGGAAGTACGCACATGCGCACTTTAACCGCCTCGGGTTGCGGCAGTTTAAATAAAGACTTTTTTTTGTTTTTGCTGCAGTCCAGTGAGGACATTGAGGCATCAGTGTGTTGCCCAGCAGTCTATGCGGTTCCAAACCGCATAGAACTGAAAGGGGTTCGGACTGCGACGTCCGCAGGCAGTGCAGGCACGTACATGACGTGCCTGGCCTAAAATGCTGCTGATTGGTTGTCGCTCTCTTCCCGGGCTTTATGTGCTGGGAAAAGAGTGAGAATCAATCAGTTAGAAGAAGTGTGGACTGATTGAGTCAATCGCAAGGGAAGGATTCATTTGGAATTGGATTTCTATTTTTTTTTTTTTTTTTTTGGGCAGCCTATATTTTGTCAGCTCAGCTGTAGCCTGTGCTGAAGAAGATAGAAGAACAAGAACTGAAGAAAGAAGTAGAGAGTAGAAGAAGAAGAAGAAGAACAGAGGAGAGTAAGAGAAGAGTAGAGTTCACTACACTACAGAGAGTTTTCTTCTTGGTGGTAATGTATATTATTTTTTATTGTCCTAGCCAACTGCATCTTTTATTTTTAACTGTCAATTTGTTTATATCTGAATGAACATAAAACGTGTTCATGATACATAGGTTAATTTCATTTAATCCTGACAGCTGCCATGAACATTACTGTGTAGACTCTTCAAGTTAAAAACAAAATAAAAAATCACTGAAGAGTCTACAGTAATGTTCATGGCAGCTGTGAGCTGTCAGGATTAAATGAAATTAATCTATGTATCATGCATTTCCTTGTGTTTAAGCAAATCAAGTTAAAAAAAAAAAACACTGATTTGCTTACACACAAGGCAATGCATGCTGCTAATAAAATGAGTGAAGTGTGTAACAAAACCAAAACTGTTTTGTTGCATGCTTTAAAACAGAGGCCTGAAGTAAAAAAGAAAACCACTTGGGTTAACTAAAAAACAGAGGAAAGTTATGCAACTGAAGTGAGTGTGTGTGTGTGTGTGTGTGTGTGTGTGTGTGTGTGTGTGTGTGTGTGTGTGTGTAATGCCCCAGTTAACAAATGGTGGTGGGTAGAGATACTCAGGCTTGAACCCTGTACCTTGTATGGTGGTGTTAAGGACCTGAATTCCCTACTCACCACCATTTGTAAAAAAATTGCAGATTTTTGCCTCATATTTTATCTGATCTGTTCCTCATAATATCTGTGGTTTCTAAATATTGCATTGCTTGATATTTGATGGTACACTGGTGGCATTGTTGCTTTACAGCTGCAGGTTCTTTGGTTTGATTCTTGGCTGGGGTGCCTTCTGTGTGGGGACTGCATCTTCTCCCTGTGTTTGTGTGGGTTTGCTTTTGTGTCCTCCCATGTTATAAAGACATGTCTGCATTATTTCCTCCTGGGCCTCTGCTGAAAATTGTTTTTTTGTTCCAAGTCAGATTGTCCTGATTAACAAATGTTAAATAAAATTGACAGGCATTTGAATTTCAGACTTCAGGTTTATGAATGTTTAATTCCTTGCATATTTGATGGTGCAGTGGTAGCACTGTTGCCTCACAGCTATAGGTTTTCTGGTTTGATTCTTGGCTGGGGTGCCTTCTGTGAGGAGTCTGCATCTCATCCCTGTGTTTGTGTGGCTTTGCTCTGGTGTTCTGCCATTTTACAAAGACATGTGTCTGCAGTATTTCTCCCTGGGCCTCTGCTGAAAATTGTTTTTGTTCCATCAGAAGTAAAATTGGCAGGCATTTGAATTTCAGACTTCATATTCTTCAGAAAATACATAGTAACACTTTTGGGACTGTACTACCCCATTATTGGCTTTGCCCAGGTTTTTTTTGTGCTAAGGTTGACAACTATGGCAAGAACTGAATTCACTGAATATGCCTGAGGGCTGTATTCCCTCATTACTGGGTTTGTCCAGGTGTTTTGTGCTAAGAGGTTGACAGCTATGGTGAGAACTGAATTCATTAAATGATAGCCATTTAAGTTTCAGTCTTCCTCTCTTTCACAAAGCAGCTGATTTGGCGTAGTGGTATGTTGCTCTGACTGTTTTGCACAGGGACTTTGGCAGTAAAATGTATGGTGGTAACACAGCATTTTTATTTCACAAAGCAGGTGATTTGGCATAGTAGTATGTTGCTATGACTCTTTTGCACAGGGACCTTGGCAGTAAACTGTATGGTGGTAACACAGCATTTTATTCTAGCAACTTTTCCAAGATTATACAAGCAATGTTTAATGTGTCCCTGGTTTTTGGCCGTTTGACCCCCCCCCCCTAATAAATTTGGCTTTTTCCAGATTTCTTGTGCTGTGAAGTTGAGATGCAGTTGAGTATTGAGTAGATTTTACAAGCAGCTGAGAGCTGCTGGGGAAGAGAAATTTAGTGCTGCTTGCATTGTTAATAGCACAACAGGTTGTGTACTTGCTTTTGATGCAGAAGGTTGTTGGTTCTGCTCCCACAAGGGGTGAATGCTGCCATACTGAAAAACTTAAGATACTAACTATTAGCCTGTTATCAGTTTGCCATCCATTCATTTCCTATTGCAATATTACTAGCTTATTTTTAATGTAATATAGGCAATTTATTCCTCAGGGTCATCAGACACTTTATTTTTTGATGAAACCATGAAATATAAAGGTGTTTGCTAGCAGCAACATCTTCATTAGTTACAGATTTATTTAATGTGGAATTTAGATACATTTTTTACTTCTTCAGAGATTGTGCATATTTACTGATAATGGTGGACTGCAGAATTGTGCATATTTACTGATAATGGTGGACTGTAGAAGTTTGAGTAGACTTTTATGATGGAAATGTTCTGAATTGGGCAGTTTTGTCATTATTGGTGCATGCATTTTGTTTCATTGTTTACTGGAAAAATGTTCAAAACAATAGGAAGGTGTATCAAAGAGCACATGTATGTTTCATATGCAAGGGGCCTATGATTTGAAAACAGCCCAGAATTAATCTTTATCTGCCACTGGTAAAATGTATTTTCTTTGAATGTGGGTTTCAATGCTGTTTCAATGAATGTGAGTTTCAAGGGCAGAGAAGTTTTAATGTTAAGTTTGTTTAGCAGATGTCTTAGTGTTTGTGCTGTAAAATGCAAAATAAAACTTTCAAATGAAGTCCAAATCATCATAGAAATAAATCAGTATGCACATTAGTGTTTATGGTAAATGGAGTGAAATAGCCAAGTAATGGATCATTGGAATGGGTGCAGGGGGAGGCTCCATTCGACCATGATTTTGTGAGGGGGAAGGGCGGCAAACTTAGACAGCCCCAGCTGAACTATACCTCCCAACTGTCCAGATTCTCAAAGAATGAATAGATTTTTGCTTCTTATTTTTGGTTTGTTCCTCATAAAATGTGTAGTTTTCTGGCAAATCATTTAGGAATTAAGTCACTAAACAATGACACACTGAGTTTCAGACTTTATAACCTTCAGAAAAATGTATGCTAAAGTAAGACCTGTTGTTCTATCAACTGTCTCAGTTTATACAAGAGCAATTTTTAGTGCTGTTTATATGTTCCCCCAATATATTTGGCCTTGTCCAACTTTATTGCATTAACAGGTTGAGAGGTACATGCAAATAAATTGCTTTATAGAATTACACATAGCCAAACCTCTCAACTGTCCCTGATATTGTCTCAAAATGTTGCTCTTCCCCTAATAATCCCTCCACAAAATAGCAATTTTGGAAGAAAACATGGAGGGTTTACAATTAAGAAATAACTGTAATAATTAGAGTTATAGATTACTTTTATTTCAGAAATGCATGTAGATTATTTTATTTTGCCAGCTGCTCAAGTTAGCAGTACTAATATTAAAGTGTCCCTTCTTTGACAGGTTCCCAGCTGTATTGTGTGGCTATTTTATATTTTTACATCACATTTTTGGTCCATTTTTCATAAAATTGTGGGGTTTTTTGGCAAATTAGTGACAAACCATTAAAAACTGAAGTTAGAAAATAATGACAGACATTTGAGTTTCAGATTTCATACCATTCAGAAAATTCATACTAATGCAAGACTTATTTTATTATCTTTCTAAGTTTATAAGAGCAATATTTTAAAAACTGTCCTTATTTTTAGGCCTTTGTCCCACTTCTTTGTATGGCTTTGTCCAGATTTCTTGCTCTGAGGTTGAGAGGTATGACAAATGTCAGGGTCATCAGAGTCAGCCAGAAACATTTCAAATTGTGACATACTTGTTGTACCCCACTCCTCATGTAGTGACTCTGGATGTGTTGAAGCAAGGCAAGGAGTAGTTATGCAGTGTAAATGTGCAGAGTACCCCCCCCCCCCCAATCCAAGGTAGACACAAGTACTACAGTGGCTTTTCACCTGTCCTTGATTTTTGCAGAATGGTCTGGTTTCTGTCATTTTTTGTACTGTTGATTTATGCTTATTACTCAAAGTGCCTGTTGCTCTGTGTTTAAGTAGCAATACTTTAATGGCCATCAGGTAAGCTTGGCTGAGATTGTAAGATGCAAGTAAGCTTTAATAAGCATATTGTTAAAGAATTGTCAACATTGAAAGGCTTTCTTTTGTTACAATGTAGAGAATACTTAACTAGATAATGTATACGCCTTTGGTATTGAAATGCATATGACAGTATTTGTAATAAGGGACAGGATTACATTATTTTAAGAAGCTTATTACACTTGGAGACTTCAGTCATCTCTGCAGGCTTTTCCCGTAAACTAAACAGAATGCCAATCGTGTGGTCCATAACCTGTACAGTAATCCTTTTAAGCAATGTATCTTGAGCTTATTTCTTGTTTGCTTTTATTTTTTACTTTGATCATGTTTTCCCTATGAAACAAGTAGACAGTTGTCAGGCAGCAGGTCTTTTTTTGGATAAGGAAAATTTTTACAAGTGGGGGCATCAGAGATTTCTACTTTCAGCATGTTACTTGGTACTTTAATAAAGCTGAATATAAATTAGAACTGCAGTGCAAGAAGCGGTTTGAGTTTGAGTGCTGCTTGTTTTTCTTATACTTGATTTTGACTGGCATTCCATTAATGTATTTAAAAAAGAAATTTATTTTTTCATGCCTCGTAACCTTTTTGTTTCCATCTAGATATTAAGTAAGCTGTCATGCAGCCAATGCATTGAAATATTTTTATTCTTCTACACTTCATTTTGTCTTGATTGGAATACTCAGAATGATGGTTTGGCACCCACGGCAGTGTATTTACTTAGTTTTTGTGGTTTTGAGCATAGCTCCTCCCCTTTATAGTTGGCCACACCCCTTCCCATTGACCACACCCATGCAGCTGTCTCCTGCAGCCCCCCCTTTGATTTGAAGTCACCATCCGCCACTGTGTATATATATATATATATATATATATATATATATATATATATATAATGTGTGCATAAACGCATAAAATGTATATAAATGTATATGAATATACAGATATATATCAAAGCACATAAAAATACATTTTAGAATAAACATATAACAATAAATTATAAATATGCTGATTACTTGAAAAAGTACATAAATAAACTACAATCTATCTATATATTCATGTATGATGATTCAGTGGTCTATCTTTGAGAAATGGCCTAATCGAAATTCTTTCATTTACACCACTACCTCTATCTGACTGCATTCTTATTATCCATTTTGTTTCTTGTTTTTCTGTATAGTTCTTTATATTACCTAATCTCTTGTTTCTCTCAATCAACTCAACAACCATGAAATTAAACTTATGATTCAAACCATGATTTAAAACATGTTTCGCTAATGCATTAGTTTCATCCTCGTGATTTATAGCGTAAACATGTTCCCTCACTCTCTCTCTCAAGGTTCTATTACTTTTTCCTACGTAGAAACTAGTACATTTCGTGCATTTAGCTAAATATATAAGATCGCTAGACCTACGGTCAGCATAGTGTGTAAAAGTATATGTTCTGTTATTATCAGGATGTATAAATACATTACAACCTTGTATATACAAACATTGATTACAAGTTCTACAGGGGTATGTCCCCTGTCTTTTCGACACTATTTTATTGACCTTGTAATCAATGTTCTTATATACAAGGCTGTAATGTATTTATACATCCTGGTAGTAATAGAACATATACTTTTACACACTATGCTGATTGTAGGTCTAGCGATCTTATATATTTAGCTAAATGCACGAAATGTTTTACATCATGGTTTGAATCATGTAATCTATTCATCTACACTTATATACATTTTATGTGTTTATGCACATATATATATGATCTGATTATTCATGTATATGAATGTAAGCCCAATGACAATGTTTTTAAAAGTTCTTTAGATGTTTAAAATGAATTTTTCTATATATATATATATATATATATATATATATATATATTTATATTTATGGATATTTATATTATAGGCAATAACATATGTAAATAATAATGAAGAATGTACTTTGTGCCTTTTTATTCATGTATTTTTTTTTTATTTGTGTATTTTATAGGTTCATAGGTTCATAGGTTCATACTAGGCTATCTGCCCAAGGGCATTTACAAGCCTAGCCCATAGTTTCGCCACCCTTTAGTATGGAACTATACCCATTATTTTGCTGTGCCTCTGTCGAGCAGTGACACTGAGGTAATCCCTGGGGTATATCTGCGATCTCCCATCCATTGGTCAAGATTTCTCTTGAACAAGGCCAGCGAGGTGCTCTGCCTCACATATACTGGGATTTTGTTCCACAGCATAGGAGTCTTTGGGTGATGAATCTATCCCTCCAGCACGTCCTATTAATAGCCGTGTCGAGGTTTAAGTCTCCGCCCTTGTGGCTCTGATGGATCTAGATTTTTGAGGTGAAGCATATTCATCAAATCTGGGTTTGACATGGCCTTGTATGTTAGGCAAAGGTCACCTCTGAGCAGCGGTGGCGACTGAATAGAGCTGGAGTTCTTTCAGTCGGGCAGCATAGGACAGATTTTGAGACCCTTTATCCTTTTGGTGAGGAACTTTTGTGGCCTCTCCAGCTGCTGCAAGTGTCGGGTCAGATACATTCCGAATGGGGCATTGTACTCAATCATTGGTTTGATGAGTGATGAGTAGACAATGACCTCCCTTGATCTAGATGAGAATCCCTTCATGATAAGGTGGGCAATGTAGAAGGTCTTCCTAACTACTTTAGCTACATGGGTGTCGAATGACAGACTACTATCAACCTGGGTCCCCAGGTCCCTGATAACTTCTTCTGTGCTCAGTGGATTGCCACCTATTTGGTAGCTAGGGTAACCTTGTTTTTCGAAGGGTATGACTATGCATCTTATGGCATTTAACTTTAGGACATGGCTCTGGCACCAGTAATCCGTTTCTGTGAGACCCATCTGTAGGATAACTGTGTGAGAAGAGTTTTCTACTAAGTTTGCAGTCATCTGCAAACTTTGTCGATAACCCTCCTGTGTTTGCTTGTATAGATGCCAAACAAGAGTGGGCCTAGGACTGAGCCCTGTGGGACACCACTTGTGACAGGCTTTGAGTCTGACATGGCGCCAGCAACTCTGACCCTGTGGGTTCTGTCACTCAGCCAGTTTGCAACCCATCTTGTGATGTATGGGTTAATATTTAAGCTGATGAGTTTTCAATGATACCAGTGGGGTATTGTGCCAGATCGAGGTAGGCTGTATGGACTGCCTTTCCCTCATCAATGGCTTTGGTGACTGTTTCGAAAAAGTCAACCACATTTAAAAGGCATGATCTGCCTTTGACAAAGCCAAACTGGGTTGGATCCAAAGTCTGCAAATTCCCTATGTCTTTATTTATGAGGTCCATTATGATCCTCTCCATGGCTTTGCAGATAAGGCTTGTCAAGCTAATGGGCCGGTAATTTCCCGCCTTTGTGAAGTGGGACCACAGTTGCAGTGCGCCACTCCCTGGGTACATATCCAGAGGTAAGGCTCTGATTAAACAGCTGTCCTAGCTGTGGGTTTAATTCCTCATTGAGTTCGTGGAGCACACAGCCGGGGACACCATCAGGTCCCATGGATGCTGTGTTTTTTGCTTTGGAGAGAGCAGTTCTCACTTGGGCGTTGGAGATGCTTGGGGGCTTGCAATCATTTCGTATAGCTATCTCTCCTTTTGGGGAGAGAGAAGTTTGCACTGAACCTGTCAGCCAGTATGTTGGCAATGTCCGTAGGATCAGTAATCTTCACATCATTTTGAACTAGTTCTGAGCATATCTGGGAGTTTCCTCCCAGGTTTCTTTATAGCTAAAGAAGGCCTTATGATTGTCTTTTGAGTCTTTAGCTATTTTTCTCTCAAAATTTGCTTTGGATGATTTTATGAGAGCTCTTAGTTTTTACTTATAGTGATCAAGGGTGTCTTACCTTTTAAGGATTTTGCTCTATCTTGTAGTAGCTTCCTCCTTTTGTTGTAGAGTTTGTTTATGGCTGGGGTCCACCAGACTGGACGCTTGCCTTTGGTACAGAGAGTCTTTGTTTTGTTTGGGATTGCCTTATCCATGCAGTCCTGCAGGTGCTGGTAGAAGGCATTTGTAAGTGATTCAGCGGCATGTGTACTGTTTTCCATGCCGGGGGCCTTAAAGGAGACCACACTAGTCTTTAGAAGTGTGAAGTGACTTTTAGAAGTTCTTTACTGTGGTCTTTTTTATTTCAGGTGGGGGTGGGATGAGGACCTCCAGCGAGATTAGTTTGTGATCTGATCTCACCAGTGAGGGGTATACTTCCGGTATTATTAATTTTTCTTTAGTTATGTTGTTTTTTCTCTTTTATTATATATAGTAAATTAATATGTCATACTAGTAGAAATCGTTAATAGACTATTTAGTAATCATTCTACTGGTGATTTTTATGATTATTAATCAAAATGAGTTATTTACATTGTATTTATATAGGTTTGAGAGTTTAATTGGGCCTACTATTTATGTATAAGCATTTTTTCTAGCATTTATATTTATATTTTTATATATATATATTTTATTTGATGAGTTTTTAGATATGTATTTAATTGCAAGTTTGCATTTGAACAGTCTTGAGAGTAATTAAGCATCACACTAGACAATTGTTTCAAAATGTATTTTCTTTATATACATTTCCGAAACAAAGTAGACATTGATTTATTTAGCATTCCCAGTAAACTTCCACTGAAAAGTTTGCCTTTGATGCCATCTAGTGGACAATAATGGTATCTACCAAGATTTTAAAAGTGGTTCAAATGCTTTTTTGGCGCCTTTTTTCATTTAAATATACTCTGAAAGGGTGCTGTGGTAGCGTTGTCACCACACAGTAAGACGCTGTCCTGTTCGATTCTCAGCTAGAGCGTCTTCTGTGTGGAGACATCGTTGAAGGTTGTGCATCAGGCCTGGCAAGCCAGTACGTAAAAATCAACTGCCAATCATTAGCGGACCGGAGTTCTGCTGTGGCGACCCCTAACTGGGAAAAGCTGAAAGACACAAACAAAGACACAAACAGTACTCTGAAAAATTGTCATTAGTTATATGTCTGAAGAAGGGTTTGGTTAAAATCCGAAAATGCTTACTATTCTATTAAATAAAGGAAATACAACTTTCAACTTTTATTACGAGTCGTGGTGGCACTTTGGTGATTTGTAAAAGGAATTTAGCATTTGTGCATTTACACTGTTTAGTGCCTTTACCCTGAAGCTGCTTTTGGGTTTATTTTGCTGTATACACTTTATTGGCAGCAAGAAGGGACATGACAGAAGGAATATCCATTGAACTCGACTACAATCCTAATTCCATGCATGAAGGTAATCAAAATTCTAATTCTAGTACAACAGAAGCTTTTAAGATTCTGCTAAAAGCAGAATCAAATGCGCTTTTAAAGTTTCGGAAGAACAAACTGCTGAATGCGATTGAAAGTGAACATTCTAATGAGTTTAACGTTAATGTTCTGCAACTAACACGCAAAATAGAGAATCTCTTGACTAAATTAAAAAAACATTCAGTGGCAGCGCAAACACATGGAGGCATGTTTATGTTTTCATGTAATGCCTAGGGACTGAGGATTCTAAAGATGGTGACAAACGACACGCTCTATCCTGAACTTTTAGCCAAATGGCAAAAATTGAACATAGACCCTAGCTTCCATTATATAAAACTACTCATTGAACAGTATATGTTGATTGAAAACAACATTGCAGAAGAAATTACTAAAAAACAAAGTGAACTGTCAGTGCTTATAAACAAAGAGATTTTGCTGTGTTTTATGAGGACATTCAAACACATACACTAACATTAGAGCGAAGGTTACTTCTGGATAAGAAAAAGAAACTTGAGCGTGATTTAAAAGACTTTGAAATCGGAAATGTCTTCTCTTGGCCAAGGGAAGCAAGAGGGACAGGTCAATCTCAAACTAGAAATCATTTTCACCACTTTTCTCCTGCTCACCAATCACAAGTTTTAGAAAGGGGACACACCTCCAACCAACCCACTGATATAGAAGGAAATAGAAGTGATAAAGAAATAGAACCTAAAACTGTAAACAGTAACTGTAATATATTTAAATCACAGAATGAACAACAGATAAATTCACTAACATCTGTTGAAGAGCAAAATGACCCTAATGTGAATACTTTACATCTATCAAAAACACAATCAGAAGAACAAGGTGAATTTAACAATTCAACACTGAATAGCGATGTAAGAAGTAAGCCGATTACAAGTCATACTGAACAACCAGATTTAAACTTGAAGACTCATCAAGTTCCCATACCTATTCGAGAGCAGAAAAAATGGACTCCTAACAGGAACAGCAGGAAGCGGAAAACATCAGGAGACTCCATAATAATGCAGAACAAAATACAGAGACAAGTGCGTCTGAGTTAATCATTAACTTATCTCATTATGAACTTGGAATTTTTGAAAAATCCCTGTTAAATAAAGGGCTGTCTTTTATACCAGATAAAAAACTGATATAACTGAATTTGTCCTTGATATAAAAATGTTTGTTAGAAATGTAGCATTGAAAATGTTATTTAAAGATAAACAAGAAACTGAGCAGTTTCTTTTCAAGAAACCTAGTGTGTTTATACCCCATTTATACCCCCTATTAGAAACATTTGAACAAGCATGTGAAAGGGATCTCATGCACATGTATAGTCAAACAAAAGGTAATCAGAGTTTTTATAATCCAAACCAAGGGGAGCGTGAAGCATTAATTAATTTAAGTAATACTAATGAGATCATAATCAGGCCAGCTGATAAAGGTTGGGTGGTTTTCATATTGGACCAACCGTATTATGAAGGAGTCATGCAGGCAATGCTAGATGAGGATGAAACATATCAATTGATTAATCCCATGCAGCTCAACAAGATTATTAGCAATATGCATAGTAATCTATATGACTTGTTAATGTGTAACATTATTGATCCTGACCTGTATAAATACTTTTTGATTGAACTACCAACATTTCCAACATTCAGAGGGCTCCCAAAAGTTCATAAAAATGATCAGAATCCCAAAATGAGACTGATTGTCTCTAGTAGAGGGTGGCTGACAGAACCACTCTCTATTTATGTTGAAAAGCAACTTAAAGGGATAGTTCAAACCACAGATACTATAATTAGAGATACTCAAAATTTTCTGGAAACACTTTTTATATGTACGAATAATAGTGATAAGGCATCTGAAATTTGGTTAGTAACCTTAGATGTGAAGTCATTGTTCACCACAATACCTAATATAGAAGGAATGGATTATTTGAGACGATTGCTACATATAAAAATGTTAACAAGGATGAAGTGTTAAAATACATGCTATTGCTTGAATTAATCCTGGAAAATAATGTTTTTGTATATGCTGATAAATGCTATTTGCAGACCAAAGGCGTAGCGATGGGAACACCATGTGCTAACTCATATGCCAATTTGGTCATGGCCCAATGGGAAAAGACATATATCATTGATACGAACTATGCTAGAAACATCACATATTACAAAAGGTTTGTGGATGATGTCTTTTTCCTATGGGAAGGGATGGAGTCAGATTTAGATCCGTTTTTACAATATTTAAATCAAACTACTACATTTTTGAGATTTTAGGGTAAATGGTCGGGAGGAACTATAGAATTTTTAGATGTATTAATAACCAAGGAAGAAAATATTATTTCATCATTATATAGGAAGAAATGTAGAAAAAACTGTTTGCTGCATCACACCAGTATGCATCCTACACATATATATCAAAATATGGTTATTAATCAAGGGCGGAGAATATCCAAATTAACTAGTGATGATAATAAATGTAAATTAACTTTAAATACTTTGAAAGAAGAATTTAATATGAGAGGATATTCTAATAAAGAAAGTGGGGTCATTAATGATTTAAAAGTAATAGATAGCGAAAAGAAAGGAAGACCTTATTTTAGAGAAAAGAATATTGATGAAACTGAGGTAGCACTAGCTATGGGAAGTACCAAGTTAATAATAACAAGATTATATGCAATATTATTAATAGAAATTGGGCTATTTTAACAACTAATGATGAAATTCTATCTATAATTGGCTCTAAACCTAAGTATGGATATCGTAATAATAAGTCTCTAAAATGACTGCTTTGTTATGAACAAGGAAAGGTCAATAAAATAGAGTCGAAAAGACAGGGGACATACCCCTGTAGAACTTGCAATCAATGTTCGTATATACAAGGTTGTAATGTATTTATACATCTTGATAGTAATAAAACATATACTTGTACACACTATGCTGATTGTAGGTCTAGCGATCTTATATATTTAGCTAAATGCACAAAATGTACTAGTTTCTACATTGGAAAAACTAATAGAACCTTGAGAGAGGGAGTGAGGGAACATGTTTACGCTATAAATCGTGAGGATGAAACTAATGCATTAGCAAAACATGTTTTAAATCATGGTTTGAATCATAAGTTTAATTTCATGGTTGTTGAGTTGATTGAGAGAAACAAGAGATTAGGTAATATAAAGAACTATACAGAAAAACAAGAAACAAAATGGATAATAAGAATGCAGTCAGATAGAGGTAGTGGTATAAATGAGAGAATTTCGATTAGGCCATTTCTCAAAGATAGACCACTGAAACATCATACATGAATATATAGATAGATTGTAGTTTATTTATGTACTTTTTCAAGTAATCAGCATATTTATAATTTATTGTTATATGTTTATTCTAAAATGTATTTTTATGTGCTTTGATATATATGTGTATATTCATCTACATTTATATACATTTTATGCGTTTATGCACACACACACATATATATATATATATATATATATATATATATATATATATATATATGATCTGATTATTCATGTATATGAATGTAAGCCCAATGACAATGTTTTTAAAAGTTGTTTAGATGTTTAAAATGAATTTTTCTATATATATATATTTTTATATATATGGATATTTATATTATAGGCAATAACATATGTAAATAATAGTGAAGAATGTACTTTGTGCCTTTTTATTCATGTATTTTTTTTATTCCTGTATTTTATGTCTTCTTATTCATTTTTCTTTAGTTATGTTGTTTTTTTCTCTTTTATTATATATAGTAAATTAATATGTCATACTAGAAGAATCATTAATAGACTATTTAATAATCATTCTACTGGTGATTTTATGATTATTAATCAAATTGAGCTTATGTACATTGTATTTATATAGGTTTGAGAGTTTCATTGGGCCTAATATTTATGTATAAGCATTTTTTCTAGCATTTATATTTATATTTTTATATATATATTTTATTTGATGAGTTTTTAGATATGTATTTAATTGCAAGTTTGCATTTGAACACTCTTGGGAGTAACTAAGCGTCACAATAGACAATTGTTTCAAAATGCATTTTCTTTATATATATTTCAGAAACAAAGTAGACATTTAGCATTCCAAGTAAACTTCCACTGAAAAGCTTGTCTTTGTTACCATCTAGTGGACAATAATGGTATCTACCAAGATTTTAAAAGTGGTTCAAAAGCTTTTTTGGTGCCTTTTTTCATTTAAATATACTCTGAAAAATTGTCATTAGTTATATGTCTGAAGAAGGGTTTGATTAAAACCTGAAAGCACTTACTATTCTATTAAATAAAGGAACTACAACTTTCAACTTATATTCCAAGTTGTGGTGGTACTTTGGTGACCTATACCATAAATGATTATAAGTGGTAAAATCCCAGTGGTCAAGAGCAAAAAAATCCAAAGAAGGAGCTGATGTTGCCATCCTGTGATTAACAGAACACCTTACTACCTCCACTCCTTTGAAATGAAAGACTTCTTTCTAAAATAATCTAGGAGATATCCCATACCAGACCTGACTAACCTTAGGACAGGATGTTGTTGCTTTATGAAGACCAAATCCTTCACTATCTGCACTAATATTCTTGTTTTCAGTGTAGTACCAAAATCATTTCCTCCCAAATGAATTACAAGGAATGCATAATGATGCCTGCAACTCACCTAACCAAATAACAATTGCTTCTAGCACATTCACCTGAATCCACACCAGATCACATCCCATTTTAAAGAGTCATGCCCTAAAAAGAGTCCACTGGGATTCATTGCCGCTTGTTATACTGTCCAGAATTCAAATGAATGAGCCAGAATAATAATTCCATTGTATCCTGAAAAACACAAAATTACAGCACTCATCACATCAATCATCAGGGGTCTGAATGGAGAGATGATAAAATCAGCAATCAAGAAGATTAGGATTGCTGTATTTGAATTCATCCTCAAGTCTTGGTGAGTACCTTCATGAAGTGGACCCTGTTGTACAAAATCTCACATGACACTGATATATAGACTGCATTTTATATAGCATATACCATGGACAGAAGTAGGTTAAAAATGAAAAAGAAATCTGGGTGCGCAAGTCCCAGGATAAAAAGTGCCCAATGTTCGTAGGCACACTGGTGCCAGGATAGGAAAAAATGACAGTGCAGAATCCTCAAGACACAGAAACATCCCTACAATGATGTTAGGCCAGGCTCAGGGGGAGGATGGCCCCCCATTGTAGAAGGAAGTAGTAGTCCACAAGAACCACAGAAACTGACAGGCCGAAAAAGAAAACGGCCATAAAGGTGATAGAGTGGACTACTGAGGATAAGAAAGAAATCATGTATTGTTACTATCAGTCATCACCTTAAAGGCTATCTAATGTAAGACAAATATGCATCCAGTGATTACCCCTCTGCTTGCTTTATCAGCACAATAGACCAGTTTTCTGATGCCAGGTCTGAAGCCCTATTAATGCAAAAAGAATCAGCAGCAAATCAATTAGCTTGGCACCATAATAAACCACCTTGCTGAAACTGGCCTGCCAATCCAAACCTTGAGAAACTTAATTGCTCCCTTCCATATTAAACATATGCATCCACTGAATTTCTCGTGAATTTGGGCACACACAAAAAAAAACCTCTCAGGACTCTTACTCAAAACTATCTGCTGACCTTGCCTCTTCTGATCGTATTGAGACCTTCTCAACCAAATCAAAACTGATGCATCCGTAATGCATAAATCTTTACAGTGCAAGCCACCCAATAATTTCTTGCTAAAAAAGACCCTTCATACATAAAGGCAGATAACGCTACCCACAAAACAAACCATGCATAACATTAGGACAATTGATGTAATCCTCTCAGTAATACATACGACTTCTTGCTTAAATGGAGTCTTGTGTCACTATCCAGTCCTTTCAGTCTCTCTTGTCTTATCAACATGCTGACCATTTCCCAGTGATTGATGATATCCCTTAGTACCATATAACTCGCTGCCTCATTGAATGTAGCCAAGTTCAGTCTCTCTAACTGGACTGTCTCATATAACTGCCACCTGTGAACCAATTATCTGGCAACCAAACTTAATGACCAAACTCTAACCTGCTATGAAAATTGTTCTACAAATGCCAAAAAGAAGTAACTGCAGCTCCATAAGTTGTCCTTATTGCCCTTGACCACAACTGCTTCACCAACCAACTCACTATGACTTGTTGATATTCCATACCTCCTTGGGCACTGTTACTGTTGCTAATCTGTCTCTGGTGGCAATGCACTGAGCTTGTGAAATTGAAAGCAAGCCAAGCCTTTACTTCTACTTTTAGTCTACAAGGAACAGTTAATCCTCAGTCTTTGCAAAACTAACTTCCTGAGGACAGCCTGAACCAAATTAGACTACACTGACTCCTTTTCCTAAACCTTTACAAGACCACTATTATAGAAAACCAAAGAAACTGTGTTGGGTAAAACCTTGGTGCAGAAATAAATCCAAATGAAAGGTAAAAAGTAAAAAATGCACCAAGATAACACACAGCAAACGTTTAATCACAGCAAAGTACAAGACCACTATTATCCTAACTGAAAACCACCTTCCTACTTTTTCATCTCCTTCTGACACATTACTAATGCTGTCCACATAGGCATTAACTTCATAATTGTAACATTCTTTCTCCATTGTACTGGACACTCCAATGCAGACCAACTTTCAAATAAGCTGCCATGCCTAGCTGCCCTGCTGCATCAGTATGAAGATTCAAATCATCAGAACACAGTATTCTTCTTGTCAGTAGGAAATTATATTAAACTGATTCAGAAAATCAGACCTAATAGAAAGATCGTGACATTTGCACATCCTCCCCCTAACAAAAATTCACCAGAGATCTGCTAAACATTTTTCCCAGCCTTACCATCCTACATGCAAAATTTAACTGCCCTAACAATTTCATTACATTCCCTAACCCTGACCTTCTCTTTCTTTATGACAGAATTACTCTTATCTCTCAACTGATCCAACTATTCTAAAGGCAGGTGCAAAAGTCCATGTTCTATATTCACTTCTAAACCTAAGAGGTTTAAGACCTTACTCAGGACCTCCAACTTCTCATAAGCTAATGGCACCCCTACCTCATTTTGTAATTCAATAAAAGCATTGCATACCTTCCCCTACTACATCTCGGCCATCCCCCTCCAGCAGAAAATCATCCAGATAATAGATGATTGGCTGCCAAGTGACCTGCCTCTGCCAAATCCACACTAAACTTCTCAAACACTGCACATACACACACACACACACACACACACACACACACACACACACACACACACACACACACACACACACACACACACACACACACACACATGAGCAGCATAAATATGCCTAGCTAGAGCCATTCTACTTCCTGCATGGACAGGAATTGGAATATGGCCTTATTATCAAGTTTATCTAACTAGGGGTTATTAAAACTTCTGATGAGCCTGACTGCATCATCCATAGATACATACTTCATGGTCACATCCTTCATGTTTATGTGATCATTCCCTGTCTCTCTTCTGGAAAAGAAAGTTGATGAATTAACCAAAATTAGCCAGGTCTATTCTTCGGCACCAAACCCAATGGAAAGATTCAAAAATCAGGAAATGCTGGAGCTACAAATGGGCCTAACAGCTTCCTGCCTGAACTTCCTAGTCCAGCTAACTCTGCACTATTTCCTCCATACCTTTCGTGGATTTTAAATTCTGCCTCACTGATCTAGTACCACCTTTGCCATTAATCTAATGGAGACACCTAGCAAATCTCCTTACACTAACTCCTAAGCTACTGCTTTTTTAGGGTAGTTCTACAAATGCCATTGCAAGACCTTTCTCTAATGGGAAAATGGGATGGCTTGTCTTTCTGCCATTCCTGAAAAGAAGGATCTCTTCCTTTCCCCTCAAAAATTGCATCTCCCTCTACTACTAACTTCTCTTCCACTAACCTGTCTACCAGTATCCTGAGGCACTGAGGAGACTTGCATGACTATACCTGCCTTACAGAAACACCTTTGGACCCCCATAATGTCCACCACATAGGGAGAACACATGAACAAATTTAAACTCAGGACACAAAGACCTAGGCCCAGCACTTTTCACTCTTTTCCTTATTCTCAAGCATTAGGGGGTCTGGCCTAACCCACAGCCCTGTCCAACATGGTGTTGAGCCAAGAGTCAGAATTTATGATCACCCATCAAAGAACTCAATCCACTGGTTTGAACCTTCAAAAATGCTGGTCATACTACATGTTGACTCTCCATAAATATTGCATCAATTTAATAGTAAAAAAATATGCCAACAAAGGCCGATACTGCAAGGAATCTTCCTCTACAATAACTGCCATCATGTACATGAAGCCCATCACACAGTCATCTCACATCCTAGCCTTGAGCCTACCTGGCCATCTCTTACCCAAGGCTGCAAGTGATACTGCCAGGTCCTTCAACGCCAGGGCTTCAGCCTCTACCATCCTCTATATTCTGTCTTCATCTATCAACTCAAACACAACCAGAAACTCCCCTTCACTTGCTTTTTCCTTCACAGATGGGGGATATGAAGTGTGACACAAATGCCCATCCTGCCCATCAAAAAAGTTTGCATGCCTTACTACATTAGAGGGTGAATCCCCTGGCTCTACCCTGCTGTCTCTCCAGGATTAAACAGACCTTGACTGATATAGCAAGCTATATATAGCTTGTCGGCCATCAGGGTGCCCTGTCCCTATTCCATCTCATCTCTTGTTGATTGAGGCTGGGTGCTCTGCTCCTGATTCTATCTCTCTATCCTTAACTCCCTTAGCATGTACCTGTTTGCCTCATCTGACAAACATTATTCAGCTGATAAAGTTTGACATGCCTCCATTTCTTCTTCTTTAATAAGAAAAACATTACCAGATGATGGCTGGGCCACCACCATCAATGCTGCACTGGTTCTTGGTTCCTTCCCATACCTTCCAACCTCTTAGTGAAAGAAATATGGACACAATCTAAAATAATGGGAGGCAAAGGCTTAAAATAGGAACAGAATTTAAATATTACACTTACAAACTTAGAAAGTTGTCAGAGTAACAGGATTTGTGTTAGCATGCATTTTCTGAAAGATATGAAGCCTGAAACTCAAATGTACGTCATCATTTAATTACTTCAATCTTCAGGGATTTGCCAGAAGGACACAAATTGTATGAGGAATGGACTATAATTATGAGGAAAAAATGTGGACATTCTGCAAAAACCTGGACAGTTATGAATGCTCCTTCCTCTGAGCTCTCATTCTTTTGTTTTTTGGCACTTCCTTGCTGGGCTGCTGCACTGTTGATTTATACTTTCTTCATCTTCTCAACTCTGTTTCTGCAGTAGGCTCATCAGCCAGTCTGTATGGTTCAGCCACCTCCTTGAACAAGGCCACAGCTCTGTCCATGATCTTGGCTCATTGCTCCTTCAACAACTTAACTCCTCTCATGCAGCAAGAAATGAAAAGAACATTAGTCCTTACATTAACTATAGCCAGGGTTACCAAATGTACCTATCACATTAACAGTCATTCACTCAATACTTCTGCCCCTGTGTAAAGAAACACATTTCTAACTATGCAACACACCCTCTAAAATATAACAGACCCTACTCTACCAGAAGTTGATTGACCAGTCTGCTTCTATGAATCTGGACTAGCTAGAAAACACCTTCTGCACCAGTGCAAGCTCTAACCAGCACCACTGTAAAGGGCATCCTAATGTCAGTCTAAACAGCCCACTTCCGTATGTTGGGGTAAGAAAGAACACTTGAGTGGGCTCCCCATTGCCAGGTAAGACCAACTACTCCCACTCATCCTGCACTATCTGTCTGAAAAACTACCCTGTCCTTCTCTCCCACATATTGACACCAACCAAGCTATCTAAAGGGTCATGCAAACACTGCAAAGCATCCATACCATCCAGATAGCTTGATAATCAAATACTCCCCTATCTAAGGTAATATTTAGGGTACCATTATGCCGCCAGCATATGTAACAGTATATAGTTTTGTTTTTATTTGTACTGATATACACTTTACAAAACATACCTACTACTGACCACCAGAGGAACCACACTCACTCTAAACTTCCTAGCAAGGGCCACCTGTTCTCACTGTCTTGGTTGCCTGATCATAGGAAGATGGTCACTGGGTGTACCAGACATCTACACCAGAAAGGCCAGCTGACCTTCTGTCTGACCTATAGATAATCCTCACTATTTAATGTACCACATATCTTGCCCTCAGACCTCAAGCTTCCTAACTCCTCCCTACGACACACACGCACACGTGCACACACACACACACACACACACACACACACACACACACACACACACACACACACACACACACACACACACACACACACACACACACACACACACACACACACACACACACACACACACGCACGCATGCACGCACACACACACACGCACACACACAAACACATAGAGACACACAAACACACCATATCCCTAAGATCCTTGCTTTATGTACTAAAACCATCATCATCAGGTAGATGTTAATGGACAAAAACATCTTCCTGGGAAACATTATTTATGAGTGTGGTGTGTGCAGTAGTTACAAAACTGCAAGATGACAAATACAACATACCACTGATTCTTAGCTCAGACTATGCTCTGTTACAGGTGGCTAGTATTAAGATAGTGTTCAAATTGATCTCTGGTAATGTTCAGATGCTTACGGGTAACACCATAAACCCATCACAAACTATCGCTTAAAACATGTATGCATACCTATGAATATATTATATTTCCTGATAAAGCACTGGGCAAGGTGCAGCTGTATTATCATTTGTACAAAGCAGAAAAGACTACACAACATTGACATGATGTTTTCTATGGGCAATGCAAGGCAACTCCTCTAAGTTAGTTCTATCCTCCTTAAATTTATTACTGTGCAAATATGAACAGTTGTTTTTGTGTTTTGTTATGGAGTACATGGCAATTTTCATCACTAACAAGAAAGGTAACTGATTTCAGATTGCTCTGCAAATGGGATCATTCATCAGCAAAAGGCATCTAGTATCCACCCAGCATGAATCACTAACACTGTCCTCTATGTAAATCAAGTTGCACACAGCAAATATAGTTGACTTTTGATGTAAAAAGTCCTAAATGACTACCCTGGTGCAAATAATATTTTGCATATTAAAGAAGTACAGCTAGTGTCATATGTAATTCTTATCTGCAAAGCAACAGGTCCATACTTTTATTCTGTTGCGTTGCTCTTACCTCAGATATTGGTATTGGAATGCAGATGTTGAGCTCTATATGGTACATGAGTGTCATCTTCCAAAACAATGTTACATAAATCTCTCCTACCCCTTCAGTTTGGGGTGGGGTCCATTTGCATGTCAGAATCTGGTCTAAGTTTTATAGAGTTGACATCTTCATCTTCAAACAGCCATGGGTGTAGGTGAATGAAGATGGAACTGTGCTCATAGCTTGCCTCAGCCCTGCAAAGGCTTTTGATAATAGTACCACACTCAGACAATATAGACAAGCAGACTAATTTAGGTATAAACCCTTTTATCATTCACTGGATAGCCAACTGGTCCACTGATAAGACCTAGGAGGTCAAAATATGTGAGGTTACCACCACCAAGAGGTCAGTCAATAGCAGAGTCCCCCATTGCTCCATACCAGGCCTATTCCTTTTTGACATCTATTTCTCTGAAATGGAAGCAATTGCTGAAGGTTTATGTATGACTAAGTTTGCAGAGTATTGCAAGCTGGTGGTGGTGGTGGGGGGGTTATCATCGACTTCCCTGCAATTATTAGCATTCTTTGAAAAGGTCTGTCTCTGACTAACAAATGGTGCCAAAGCCATAGTCTTAAACTCAGTGCTAAAAAATGCATAATTTTACCCAAGCTGGGGGGGGGGGGCTATCACTGACTTCCCTGCAGTGATTAACCTTCTTCAAAAAGGTCTGTCTCTGACTAACAAATGGTGCCAAAGCCATGGTCTTAAACTCAGTGCTAAAAATGCATATTTGTACCCTTTGGGAAATCAACCACTCTGGCTAATTATTATGTTGATAATACGCCAATAAGAATCAATCCAGTGGTCAGAGATCTGGGTATGCACATAGACAATAGCCTTACCTTTGATCACCATGTGGCCACAGTGGTGAGGAAACCTTTTATGCTGTGCAACTTATAAGTACGGGCATGGCATCTAGGTCCAAAGAGGTCATTATCCCACTGTACTCCTCACTTGTCAGACCATTCATAGAGTATATTGCTCCCTTCGGTATGTACCTGACCAGGCATATGCAGCAACTAGAGCAGCCTCAGAGGATCCTTACAAAAAAAGAATTCAAGGGGTAACACACCTGCCTTATGCAAAGTGCCTTAAAGCCCTTTCCCTGTACTCAGATTGCCGAGGGCAATCTTTGCCTGGCTTACATGGTATGCATAAAACCCACATTTATGAATCTTCTCCATATTTGTAAGTCAAAGATTACCAGAAATACAAGACCTAGGGGCCTAAATTTTGTTTGTGACTTAATCAGAAAATGCTGGAGTGACAGATGCATGTCCCAGAGACTGCTTTCCTATGGAACAGGCTTTCAGTCCATGTGAAGCTGAGTTCCTCTATTACCCAGTTGAAGCTCAACCTAGATCAGTGGTTGGGGAGTCTGGAACCCATGTCCCTTGTGGACAGAGGTAGCGTATAAATGCCTAGCTTTCAATATCCTGTTCAGATACAGGACATCATTATACTTTTGGGAAAACTTGGCTAGGCTTTGAAAGGTTGTTAGCCTAATAACGATCTATGAAACTATGAATGTATGAATGTTTGGAATGAGGAATTATGAGAAGAACGTAAGGAATGTCCTTCATCCACTTGTAAAATGTGAGCAAACAAAAAGAAGACAGTGAGGAAGGCAGGCCAGAGAAGTTCTGCAAATAGTAAGCATACAGTAATGAAAGGAAGTCAGGGGATTGCAACTAAAAAGGGAGAGGCATAACACAATCCCATGTTGGAATGAGCTCTGATGAATGCCAGGTTATGGATTTGTAAAAATGCCCCATCTGTTCAGGCAAATAACAACTTCCAAGTAAGTCTTCAAAGAAACCAGAAAAAGTGATAGCAATGGAAGCTGAAGGAGGAAATGGTGACTACTAATGTGGATGGTCTTGGATGGGTAATAGCTGTAAGAATGCCAGTGGTCCATGGACTGCTGTTATATAAGCAGTCTTCATGCTTAATTGGATGATGGCTTACTCTGATTAACTGTCACCGAGTCTGTGTCCATGTGTCATGGACAGAAAATAAATGGGCTAACACTCATTGGAGGAGGCCTGTGGGCTATTAAATGGGAAAAAAATGTATTTCAGTTATCCATTCATTCATTCATCCATTCTATGAAACCTGCTTCATCCTGTTTGGTGTTATAGTGAGATGGTGCTAACCTGGCTGTTAGGGGGTATAAAGCAGAAAACTACTTCTGATTAAAATGCCAGTCAACTAGAAGATATGCATACTCACTCATGCACACTGCAAACCACAAACATAGGAATAATTTAGAGAAGTGACAGTTCACCTGGCCAATTGCCTTTGATTTTGAAGACTTTCATTTTTTGTATAAAATAAGTTATTTCAAGATTTATTCAATACTCTGCAGCATACATGCAGTAAATCATTGCTGATATCCAGTTTTCAGAAAAGCCACAAAGATGTTAGATAGACATATGTTATCATCTGTTTATTACAATATACATAAATGGTGTCAGCTGTTAAGTAACCATTAAACTTTTAGTAAAATTGTGTTTTTCATATAGCAATGCAAAATTAATCTATATTCATCCGGGAAACAGCTCCAGTCTGATTTCTAGTTTTCTTTTTTTTTTAAAGTTTCAGAAAATAATAAAACTAAATAATATTTAAAATGGGGCACAGTCCCTGTTCCAAGTTTTATGTGAAATTATTATTACCATCTATTATAAATCAAGAAATCTTACTCTGCAGTTTTAACACTGATATAATAGGGAGTCACACTAGTTTTTGGATAAAGTTAGAGACTTTTATTAATTTAACTATTTTTATGGCATGCAATGAGAAACAGTGATAGTTCTCAAAAAAGCATTTTTTTCAGAAGACTGATTACTATTTAGTCTGTTTTTCATTTATTTTGGTGAAACTTGGGGCTGTGCTCTCAGATAAGAGAAAAAATTGTTACAGTGGCAATGGTCTGGATTCAGACTGAGTTTTCATGCTGTGAAATTATTCTTGTCAGAAAAGTAACTCAGATAATTACTAACAAAAGACAAGCCTGCGCAAGTCTCATGGTCACTTTACTCCAGACTGTGGAATGAAGGTCATATAAACAGATGATATGGTACCCACTCTAACAATGTAACAATACTCAAGAGTGTTTAATATGATCATTTAGGTGCACAGCTCGATGGTACTGAGTGCTCAGTATGTGTTTACGTATTTAGATGAACAAGATGCTGACTTTGCTCTGCTGCAATACAGCTTGACATTTATAGAGAGGTAACACCGGTATTAGGATGGGCAGAAGGGTCACCCATAGTGTCCCATATCTGAAAAACAAAGCACTTTGAGTCTATTAAACATAACCAGTAAACTGCATAGCACTCTGCTGTACATTACAATGGCACAGTAAGTACTTAAATGATAAGCAGTTAATGCTATACAGTTGCCTTACTTTGCAATAACATGCTATATGCCTACATGGAGTCTACTTGAGACTACTGAAATCTCAGTAGACTGACATTCACAACACTGAGCCGAAAAGCACGAAGTTTCACATCAGCAAAACTTTTCATTACCAATTTCCTAATGTCTGACACTCTAAGCTGAGTAGAACATTAGATCCGCTCATATGCACGTTGTAGTGTGATCTCGGAGTTGGTATCTTTAAGTAGCAGGGGGTTTGGGGGGTGCAGGAGACCATAGCCCCCCTCACAAAAACATTAAAATGAAATGTTGCTGTCATTAGGCAGCTCATTGAATACAATACCACTTTTGGCATGTATCAGCTTGGAGTGTCAGGCATTCTGAGGTCGGTAATGTGAAGTTTCACTGATGTGAAACTTCGTGCTTTTCGGCTCGGTGTTGTGAATGTCAGTCTACTGAGATTTCAGTAATCTCAAGTAAACCAGTTTGCAAGACAGTCCAGCAGCACTGTATATCCTCCATTACAGCCATGCACTAGGGATTTGGGGAGTAAGTCATATTTAGGAAGAGGGAGGGTATAGAAAATGATACAGCAGTGTAGAGCATGAGTGTTGTGGCGTTAGCTGTCAGGTCATGCACACAGACTAATATATGACTGAATACCTTTACCATGTAATCAGGCCAAAGTTGGAGTACTCACTGTGTACCACTGGGATTAGTCTACAATATGCAAATGTGTAGAAATGTACTGACTGTGTATTCTGCATATTATCCAGTCATGTGAACGAGGTGCTCATTTTCTCTACAGCTACAGCTACAGGTGCAACTGCATATAAGTGATCTACCCCAATATTCTTGTTTGTGTGCTGCATTGTGTGGATATAGTGTGTGTGTGTGTGTGTGTGTGTGTGTGTGTGTGTGTGTGTGTGTGTGTGTGTGTGCACATGTGCATGCATTTGTGCCTGTCTGTCTGTCTGTGCACCTTCATGCATGGGATGGACAATGACTGTTATGCTGTCTCTGTTCCACCCCAGTAGAATCACTAACTGTTCTAATATGCTCACAGCTGCTTGTGTTGCTACATTGCTTCTCTAACTGCTGATGCTTTATGCTATACATGGCTGCAGATTTGATGGTATGTATTTTCATGTTATTGCGTTGATCATATACAGACATTTTGTTAGCAATCTGCCCTCCTGGTATGCTGTATCACAATGCACCATCAAAATCAGCACTGTGCAGTTTTCTTCTGAAATGCAATTTGCTGTTTCCCCTGCATTATAGAGTACATTGTCAATTTTCAGTGCAGACCGGTGGGGGGGGCATGTCTCCAAATGTTGCCCTGCGTTTTTTTGAAACTATCCAGCACCTTAACCATGGCCAGTATTTCTGGATTTTTTTTTTAACAACAACAATCTAAAGTAGGAATTGTTTATTAATTATGGCCTTTTCTTTTGCTGTACCTGTAATATAAATGAGCAGCTTATTCAATCTATTATCTTTCAGCACTGCATTATGGTCCTACCGCAGCTTATTTCTTCATGCAAACTACTTAAGCAGATGAGATCATTCACTCTATTAATAAATGTACAAAATAAAAAAATGAGCAAAACGTACAGCCCCTAGATCATCCTATTTTATTTATTTAAACAAAAGGTAAACTTTCAACCATAGATGATGATTCTTCAAACTTCATTACCCCCCAAAAAATCAAACACATTTTCTAGAGTAGTTGAACTAATCAACATCACATTTCATTGGAGCAGCAATTATGACATCATTAAAAGACAGAGGCTTCCAGTTTAAAAGCAAGCATACAAGATATGTCTTGTCATTAACTTTAAATTTTTTTTCTACACTCCTGGTCATTGCAGATTTCATATTAACAGCCTCATTAATTTCAAAATTCTCATTGAATTCTAACTATAAATGCCATTCAGTTCCTTTTGCTAGAAATAAATTCCTGTAATGATCTCAGTTCACACTGCTAACCATTTGAAGCACTTGGAAATTAAATGTGCATTGAGCTTCACAGTAACTTGTGTGTTTTGCAAGGGCATTAAGTATATTGCACTTAAAAATCTCATTTTATGTTCATCTATTCACTGATGCAATTTACATTCATTTTTCCTTACATAAAACATACAGCTACGACATCAAGCCTTTAGTGAAGCAAAAACCATAGCCACTAAAGTAAAATCTCTTGCCTGAATCTCAGTATACAAAACACACTATTAATAAACAGGACACAGCAAGTAGAACATTCATAATACTTAAACATTGTTTTTGCTCTCATAGTTGTCAATCCAGATGCATTGCTGTCTGATAAAGTTTCCTTTAAATTTCTGCCTCGTCTATATTTGAAGGAATGCTTTGGCCCACTAATGTTTAAAACTCACTTGTTTAAAGGCAGCATATCCTAATCCTATATATTACATCTTTTACTTTGTAACATAGAGGAGAGTCAGTTGACATAAAAATGCATTTTAACATTACAAGGAAACAACACACTCAAATAATTAAGCTCAGGATTCCAGCAAATTAAATTATATTATAATGGCAAAGAGTTTTGATTGGCTTACATTTTATTTTTATTCCAACTTGTATCCAATTGCAAGCCTGCATAATGGAACAGGTATTTATCTATTGATGTTTTCTTATTCCTAAAATGTTAACATGCACTCTTAATATTCATTATCATCATGGGTAACTTACCTCGGAGTAAATGCCTGACAGGATACATGTCAAACATTTATTTTTCATAATCCATTTATGATTAGCTGCAGTCATAGTTGATTTTTTTCTTTACTTTGTTTTGCTACTGAGACTTATCATGCTTGTTTCTATTTATTGAGTATTCATATGTGATAAGGAATGCTAGGGTATTATTTGTGCTATTTATCAATTTATTCAGTAACTTTCAAACTATTTTTTTGCCCTTACATAGCAGGGGACTTGAGACTCCATAAATTGCCAGTGAGTGAACTGCATACCTTTCAACCTCTTAGAGCAAGAAATCTGGACAAAGCCATAAATAAAAGTGGGACAAAGGCCCAAAAATATGGACAACTTTCAAATATTGCTCTTACAAACTAAGAAAGGTGACGGGAATGCTAAATATATTTACTTTTAAGGAGAGTCTGAATGTGATGTTAGATCACTGGAAAATGTGGAACTGCACTATTTGAGTTTTTTCTATTCCTGATAATGACATTTCTTTCAGATATGTCATTAGTCTAGATGCATAATATGGAAATATGTTTGGCAGTCATCAGGTAGTCTGCACTTTCATAAGAAATGCAACAGAAAAAGTTACTTTTGGCTAGTAAAGTTCCACATTAACAGACTTTTGCAGTTCCATGAAGCACACATAGACCATACTGACAAAACATCCACATGTACTTAATCTCCATTCAAGAAAAATGAATTGATTCCCTTTTCCATGTCTAGGATGAAATGCATTGTGTACCAGAAAAACAATCTCAGCTGTCACACAAACTCTTCTTTCAGTATCTTGACAGAGAATTCCTTAGGAGTGATATTGTACCTTTTTTTTGAAAATGAGGGACTGCCAGCCATTTCCTCCTGCCCAAATACATAGACACCATATTTCAAGTTACACTGAAAAGGTATGTTATCTATGTCACCATGAAATATTCAGCGCTTTTTGCATTTCTGGTCATTCTCAGCCACTTTCTCAAACATATCATTGAGAAGTAATTGAAATGGTCCCAATACCACCAATTACTTCTTGCATCACCTCCTCAAAGGAGGGCATGTTTACCTGGTTCAGATGTTCCTCAAAATGTTCCCACAACCTAATGACAGTGCTTCTAGCCATGAAAATAATTTCTTTAGGTTGTTAAAAAAATTAAGAAATGTCTACCTCCTCTAAGTCAAAAGATGGTTTGACAGAACCTCTTTTCCTAGTGTAATGTGTTCTACATGATCACAAACCAACTTGTATTCCCCCATCACAAACTCAGTTGACACATACAGATAAAGTTATTGCTATGTCTCAGGAAATGTGCATTTTATTAACAGATCGGGCACCTGTTGGAACTGGTTTAGGGAAGACAAGTAATGTTTCTTGGCTGGTCCACATCCCCTAGTGTGAGGTATGTAGAGTGCATGTCCAGTGCACATGATCATGAGGAGACACTATAGGAGAGCTGGCTTCATCGGGTTATAGCTATCCTGAGGGATTATACCCACTGAATACTGAACCCTCAACATGTTACTGGGCAGGTGCTGTGAGGCTAGGGGTAAATAAAGAAAAAAAAATGAACAAACTCTGATTGCTGCCTAAATGACAGCCTCTCTCTCAGTTAGCTCTCACCATGATGTATGGAGAATGAGTAGACTGGTTGTCTGAAAGAGGATCTAATGGTCATCAGCCAGCGAGAGCAGAAAGCTCAAAATTAACTTTTACACTCCCTAGCATTCACTTAGGTTAATGCTTCAAATGCTGCTTTCCTTGCCTGTTTATAACTATCAATTATATATGGAGATCTCAACTGCAATGTCTTTTTCTTTAAATTGATGACTTCCCTCCTCACTAGTGCCCACCAACAGGTTTTAGGTGTATGCACCCAACAAGAAATGACCACCTCTAATCCATAGCTCTTTGGATCTACCTCAACTTCTGAGGTCTTGATCAGAATCTTCAAGAAACTGAAGATGAATTCATCTCACATTAAATTACCTAACAACTTTTTTTGGGATGTTTTTTATTGTATGCTTGGGAGTCCTCAGTCTGTTCGTCTGTACCCACAGCTGTATGAGCTAACTGCTGGCCACATGGTGTTTACTTTATAGCTTAGCGCCTTTGCTGAGTGTCATGAATGCAATGTGCCTCATATGAAGACTGATTTTCTTAATTTTCACAAGATGAACCACTCGGTCTATGTGTAAAACAGAATAGTGGAATAACAGGAGTTATGCAGATACCATATTCTTGTGTGGAAACTGCATAATATCACAGGAGCCTCACTTCAGTAAAAAGACTAACCTTTTTAAATAAACAGTATCGTAGGTGCATACAACCACTACTCATGACAACAGCTCAAAACAAAAAATCACACTGACCCTTTTTCAAAATTAGTCCTAAACTCTAGTCTCTCTAAAATGCATTGTCAGAGAGAAACTATGCATTCAATAATTTAATCCAAAAGAGGATTGGTTGGCATTTTTACTTCCCAGATTGACAGACCATTTACTTAATTGTACCTTCTCAAATGGCTGATCATATCACTGTAATACATGTAAGTGGAGAAGCTGACTTTTAGGATGTTTAGCGAGAGACTTTACCTTTACAAGTTTGTCTGTAGCTAATGCATATGCTTAGTTTTAGTCACATTGTCACACCATCAAAATTCCATTTTAGTCACTTTGACTTCTAAAACTAAGGAAAGCATATATTTTAAG
Organism: Protopterus annectens; assembly: GCF_019279795.1. Classification (NCBI taxonomy): domain Eukaryota; kingdom Metazoa; phylum Chordata; order Ceratodontiformes; family Protopteridae; genus Protopterus; species Protopterus annectens. Next base: position 909,870,842 of record NC_056725.1, read on the forward strand.
TTCAGTTAAGTCGGTCAGCATCAAACGATTACCCCATCATCTCTTTTTAACAAAACAGGATTTTATTGGCAATGAAGCATTTTGAAAAAAAAAAAAAAATACCTTCAGTACCGTAGCTTTATTTGTGCACCTTTGACATTTAAAACAGATTTAAAATGAGCAGAGTAGCCTAAAAATAAATCAATCAGTACAAACAGGTATTTACAAATGTACTTTTGTCTTTTAATTTTAACATCCAATAAATGAAAGGTATTAGCTTATTTTGCAGCAGACATAAGTCTTTAAGATGAGTAAGTATTCTGGACTATTGTTTTTTTTTTTTATTTTATATCTATGGCAAAGGTCTGTTATAAAAGGGTCATAGGTTAACTAAGCTGAAGAACCATTTTAAGCCTAGCCAATAACCTGAGTTTAGAATCAAATCTTATACTTTTTGTTTATGAGGTCATGAGCCATTACGCCAAATCTACCCACAAAGGGCTTCTTTTTGCCAAAGCTATGGGTTAAACCAGGGACCTTTAGATCACCAGTATAATGCACTCCCAGTTAAGCTATTTCATCTTATTTCAGTCATTGCTGTTTTCTGATAAAAATATTAGGCAAAGTATTGCTCCCTTCTTTTTCCTGGGTGAAAACTATAATCACTACCAGGCCATGGCACTGAAAAATCAAGCCTTATTTTGCTTTTAATAAGTAAACTAGATTTTGGAACATTTGACCAGCGAGTGATGGTAGTGACTGATTAAGGTTATCTCATCCATCCTGGGGGAAGAGAGTCATTTTAATTCTCACTGAAGAGCCAATGCCTGGGGGAAGGTCCATTATGGCAGTTCAGAGTAAATGTAATCAAGGCTCTGACCAAAACATGCAAGCACTGTAGCTACACACATTAGGGGTGTAGGAGTCTGCAGTCACAACATCTTGACTTGATAATGCCAGCAAGGAGCATGGTTAGTCTGAGCATATACAATTCTCCTAAGCTCTTGCAGGATGATGGCTATTTTTCCTGACTGTAGCCTCTCTTTTGCTGCATCTTTTGATGCTGAGAGGTGGGAAGAATGAATGCAAAACTGGCTGATGGCTGTTGAGGCTTGAACAGAGGGCAAAAAGAATGAGATAGTTCAGTGACTAAATCAATGCAAATGGAAACTTAAATAATCAAAGTGATAAAAAAAAAGTTATAAAAATGAGAAATGTCAAGTTAGAATAAGCCTTCAGTTGCAATTATCATAGGCCATGATGCCTTTCACAAAATATTGCTTTGGATTCTGTCATCATAAATGCTTGTTTTGCATTACATTTTTATCAAGATAGACTACACTTTCTGGAAAGTGCATTTCTTGGCCTGTTTTCTGAAATCTGTGCATCATTTCAGTTTGCATTACATAGGTAAATTTGAACAATATTAACTAATTTATAGTGGGAACCATAAGACACTTTCCATCATATACCTTTATGCATAGCTTCATAGGCTCATAGGAGGTTACCAGGCTAATGGTTTAAGAGCCCTTACAAGCCTAGCCAATATAACCCAATTTTACTCAATACATAGTCCTAGGGGTAAGAGGAAGGCATGGATGTGTGCCTATGACTTGAGTATCTTACAGATTGCCCCTGTCCATAAGGGACATAGGCACTACCCCAGGTGTGAATTTGTGATTCCCCATCCATTGATTCAAACTGGACTTGAAATGGACCAGGGAAGGACTCTACTTAATGTGAGTAAGAACCCTATTCCAAACAAGGGAAAACAAGGGGAATGCACTCAGGTGTACAGCATCCTCATCCCCCCTTAATGTGGACCACAATATTAGCAATCCATTTACATTGTGTGGGGGTAGAGCCCACTGCCTTCTGCAACAAAGACAAGTATGCTACCTGTTGTGCTACTAACATGGCTTTCATTAAATTAACAGCCTATGAATTGACTCCATACTTATGTAGAGATCAGTTACCACATCTACTTAATTATCCAAATATGCTAGTTGTCACAATGATGCAGACACACGAGTTCTTCCCACCCTTTCAGAACACTTAATAGTTTTCTTCTCCCAAACTGAATAGTACCATTCATTATAACCTTAGGGTTAATATGTATCTACCCATCCAATCATCAAAACTACCTTTAAAGGTAATTAAGTTAATACTTTGTTTGACCTGTACTGATAACGCTTCATAGGCAAATAATATGTTCAATATGGAGTCAGTCCTTCTAGCATGTTTTGTTTATTTGTTGGTATAGATTTAGGTCTCTAGTGCAAATATTTATAGCCCAACTGGTTTTACAAATAAAAAGGATTTAGATAATGACTCGTGTGAGATATATGTTACCTTGGCCAGCTGATAGGCTACTAAGGCTAAGAAGGGCTGTGTTACTCTATCAGGATATTTGAAGGTTTTAATGCATTTTATTTTCTTGGTTAGAACTCTTTAAGATATTTCCAGTAGAGCAATATACTTGAATTTGTAAACACCAAAAGGGGTATTGTGTTCACTGATAGGTCTGATAAGGGGAAGAGTGCAACAGTGAGACAATTTACTGAGATCTTGTATGCAAATTAGCTACATTAGATGGAAAGATTTCCTATCTATGGTGGGAAATGGTGATCAAATGTTACAGAGAGTTGTACATATAAGCAACCAGGTTACTTATGACTGAGTTTGTGTGGAGATGTATACCATATATAATGTATGAGGCAGGAACAGCGTTTTAGCTGAATACTAATATAGTGCACATTTCTGTACTTAGCTGAAGACAGTATTCCATACAACACTTATAAGTTTATTCTAGTCGCCGTCAGAGCTATTAAGTATAAGAGGATGAAAAGATGGTAGTGCTCTACATGCAGACATAGCAAACTGGGTCAACTACACTTCTGAGATATTAACTTGAATATATTTAAAAGAAATGTAGAAGAGTTGAGAGAGCCCAGCATTAGCACTTGTAGTTTCTTTATTAGTTACAATTTTATGTTCAGAGAAAGTAAAACAAATGTATGAGCGTACATACATACATATATACATACAAATATCTCAAGCACAAGCATTAGTACCCTTATAGGTTTACTATGGGAATGTCGGATCAACATCGGTCGAACGTGTACAATGTCAACCTTAAATGTTGAATCTGAAATTCTGAATAGTAACCCACAATGAAATTGAATACATCGGACTCCATGGTTCAATGTATTTGATATAGCAGGAGGTGACGTCACACACCTCCTGCTATGCCAATAACATGATGTCAAACACTGCATTCAATGGTAAATTAATTCTACTATCCCTGCACACCCCATGTGTGGGGCAGTGCCACCCACACCCCCTGCACATTAAATATACCAACTCTGAGATCGTACTACAGTGAGGAACTGGGCTAATTCCCTGTTCCTCAATGGCGCATGGTCTCGGCACATCACTTGCTGAAAGGTCGAGTGCACCATGCAACTTGACTAAACGTGGTCGACTACTCTTGGAAACCATGATTTCAACAAGTAGCCATTCGACTGACTGCCATTCAGGTAAGTGATAGTAAACTGCCCTTCTAGCCTGTCAATATATCAAAATAATTGTTCCCATAACAAACATCCAGGCTTTTCTTAAAAATATCTAAACTAGTACTTGCTTTAATGTAATTTGTTAGTCTGTTCCAAACATCAGCTACTCTGTCAGAGAACCAATTAGTACACTTCTTATTCCTATAGAATCTCCTACGTAAGTTATCTGATGATTCTCTAGTACTTTTTCATAACCCCAAACATTCCCAGGGGTAGTTGTCACTAAATGCCCTATATACCTGAGTAAGATCTCCTCTTAGATATCAATAAGAGACATTGTACATGTTAAGATATTTAGTCTTTCATAATAACTTAAACTTTTACATCCATGGATGCCCTTGGTATATTTCCACTGTACCTTTTCCAGTTTACTCATGCTTATTTTCTTATATGGTTTCCATAATATTATTCCATACTCAAGTCTGAGTCTATTGTAACTAACAAGCAATAACATCATAATTTCTGATTTACTAGACTTTATAAATCTTTTTATACAACCAATAGTTTTATAACTATCATTAACCAATTGGTTGATATGATTAGAAAAACTCAAAGCTGGAGCTACCTATATGCCTAGGTCTTTAAATGAATCTACATTTGTAATCACTGTGTGCTGTATTAAACATTCACCTCTCAGTTTATTTCTTCCAAATCTCATATGCTTAGTTTTTAATGTATTTATCAGCATATTATTCTCCTGTGCCCAAATGGTCAATTTAGTCAAGTTCTTTTGCTGACATGCCTTATCTGTAACATATGTAATCATTTTACCCAGTTTCAGGTCATCTTCATACAGACTATAAAACACCTAAGATGAAAAAAAATGGGTCTGAAAGATACAATCTAGACAAGTAAGGGCCTAGTTCTTCTCTTGTTGCACTTTAAAAAAAAAAAAAAATGTTTGCACTTTATTCATTTGCTTTTGCTGTAGTTGTGTTTCCTCCTACTCTATTTTGCTTTTCTTAAAAGTACTCAATTTTATTTATTCTGCTGAATTTATTACTGCTTGGTCATAGCCTGATTAAATTGTAACTGTTATTCTAAGTCTTTTGGTTTAAGCACATGGGCTTCATACAGGCTGTTTTACATTACGAAGGTTTGTGGTCTGCACTGTTGTGGCAGGACAGGTAGCTTACATCCTTCTAAGCTGAGAATTGCTGATTGAAGGCCCAGTGTCTGCTATTCTAAAAGTGTATTATTCCTGGCTTAAGTACTTGGGCTTCAGGCCAGTTATTCTACATTAAGAAGGTTTGTGGTCTGCACTCTTGTGGGAGCAGAGGCTGGATTCTGCCCTTCTGAGCTGGGAATTTCTGGTCACAGGCTTATTGTGACTGCTTATTTGAACTGTTTCTTTCTGAAATTGGTGTGCCTTGTTGCTGTAGCATAGACTAGATTCAGGCCTGCTAAATCTAGCTTTGTTTGTACAACTTGAGGCACTGATCCAGGCCATCTTTATTTTGGAGACGGTTCCCCTGCACTCTAGTAAGCAGGGGTGTGCAGTTAGAACTTGTCTGATTGAAGACTGCTGAAGCAGGGCTCAGTTTTGAGCTTTTTTCTGGTTAATTGGGCAACTTGTTTAAATCAGTTTGTTTTCTATTGTTTTTATATATATATATATATATATATATATATATATATATATATATATATATATATATATATATAAAGTTGCACTTTATTCATCTGCTTTTACTGTATTTGTGTTTCTTCCTACTTTATTACTGAGGGCATTGACTACAACTCTGATCTGTAATATATAACTATAATTATTCCTTTTCTGTGCTTTTAAACTGTTTTTTTTTTTTTGAGGGTATCTGTTTTATTTTATGAATATATATATATATATATATATATATATATATATATATATATATATGTATATATGTATATATATATATATATATATATATATATATATATATATATATATATATATATATATATATATATATACTTGTTTCCCACCTTTCTAAGCTAGTATAGTCCAGTTTTCAGGTTAGTGCTGAATTCAGGGTTGTGTTACAAATCTCTGTGTTTGCCTATACCTTACTTGGATAGAAGGAAGTTTCTATGATCACCTGTGAGAGAGGGGAGCTTTGAGCAGCCTATCTGTCCCTGGAGGAGTGGTTTCAGCCCAGAAATTTGTAGTTTATTGGTGATTTTGGGCTAATTTCTATCTCTTTCATTTCCCTACTATAAATACCATATTTGCCTGGTTTTGCGTGCTGGGCAGCACCGGTTAGCTAGGGTAAACCTATTCCTGGCTCCGCAAAGTCTCCTCTTCAATTTTTCCCTTGGAACTAGACAGACTTTCATCTTAAGCACTCAAGCCATTCATTTCTCAGCCCAGCACTTGCTCAAAACTTATAGCAAGCACTTATAAACCCTAGCACTAGACCACCCTGTACTGTACAGAAGGACAAGGCTCTCTATTCAATCTTACCAGCCATCCAGTAAAACAGTTCCCTGTACCTATCCAGGCATGTCCAAAGGGCAGTTTCAGGTGTACTTTCCAGTCCAACTGGTGAATCTGGACATTTTGAAGCAATGTTACAACTGCCTCATGTAAACAGACAACACCCTCCTCCTACCACCAAACACTAATACATGCAAGAGATGCAGTTATACAGCCAAACTAGAGGCTAAGCTCTCTTAACCCAAGACTGGATCATACAGTCAAGAGGAGAAGGGAAATACTTGCATCGCACCACCAGTCTTACATAGAGCCATTAAACCAGCACTGGCCAAAAACACACATAAGTACACAAAAACATACTCGGAAGCTCTAAATAAAAATCTGCAAAACCAACAGAGACCTCCAAGGCAAACATCCAAACAACCTTCACCCCCCAACACAAACCGTGAAACACATACTTCACAAAACCAGTGTGCCATGTAATCCCTGCCCTTAAGGCAAAATAACATACCCAACATATTAGTAATAGGTGACTCTATAGTCAGGCACACTGACGTCCCACTCACTAGGCTGAATAAGGAGAAGGTTAGTGTTAGCTGCCTGTCGGGTGCCAGGATCCGCCACATAACACAAGCACTCAAGTCACTCCAGAACAAGTACAGATATGGCTCTGTCATTGTCCATAACCTGAGCCGTACCTTCCTGGACTACATGAAAAGAGACATGGAAGAGCTCTCTGATCATGTATCCCAGGCCAGTATGACCCTGATCCTGAGCAGCATCCTGCCCTCACCAAGAATGATACCACGGTATAAAGAAAAAATTCTCGATTTCAACAATTGGCTAAGTTTCTGGTGTCATTCAAAGGGGATCCAGTGTCTGTTCATCTGGGATGACATGCTCAACAAGCCACGCTGCTTCGCTAGAGATGGCTTGCACCTGTCACCCTTAGGCTTTCAAATACTTGACAAGGCTCTTGCCTCCCCCATAGTGCCTTTTTTAGGCAAGGCTCAAAAGACAAACCCACCACCGTAAATAGCACAAGTAACAAAAAACTGAGGGTAATGCTACTCAATGCCAGAAGTCTAAACCACAAAATGCATGCACTCGAGGCACTCCTCAATATGGAGAAAATCGATATATGCGCAGTAACAGAAACCTGGTTTAAGGCTCCAGAGAGCATCCCAGCACTACCAGGCTACAATTCATACCATACATTTCAGCCACAGAATCCAAAGCAAAATACAAAAGGTGGGGGCGTATCCATATTCATCAAGGATACCCACACCTCCAGGTTAGTTGCACAGCACGATGCTTCAGAGATCATCCACGTACAACTAACAATGGGCAAAACTGCAATTCAAATTGTAGCTTGTTACAGGTCACCCACCATGTCCCAGGACCCCCATTCCACATTTGTGGAAACACTGGGAAACATAAAGGTCCTACCAAACACCCTAATATTGGGAGATTTCAATTACCCAAGCATTAACTGGGAGAACTACTCAAGTACTAACTCCCTTGCCCAACTTTTCCCAGAATTTATAAAATCAAATGCCCTGGCTCAACTGGTCAACATTCCCACCAGAGGTGACAACATATTGGACCTGGTCATCACCAACATGGGCGACTGGTGTTCCACACCAGAGGTCAACCTCTCGCTGGTTAGATCTGACAATAAACAAATCACTTTGGATATCCATATTCCGCCCCCACCACTGGGCAAGAAAGCCACCATGAAAAGCTTTTCAAAAGCAAACTTCATGTTACTTAAAGTTTCAAAGCCCCCATGCTGAAGGATAACACTGTCCAAGCTGCAAAATCCTTTACTAATGCATTCTTCGGGCAGCTACAAGAATGCATGGATCATGCCATCCCAAGCAAAACCAAGACTCACTCCTCCAAGTAAAGGAAACTGGTATGGTGGACTCCTGCCATAAACAAGCTATACAATAGAAGGAGAAAACTAGTACAGAAAAGAGTAAAATCCCAAGAAGGGAAGACATCCCTGATCAGTATCAGCAAGAAACTACGATCCCTCATAAAATCATCCAATGCGAGCTTTGAAATAAAAATTACCAAGGACTCCAAAGATAACCACAAGGCATTCTTTAGCTATGTCAAGAATCTAAGTGGCAATGCTCAGATCTGCTCAGAGTTAGTGCAGAATAGCACAAAATACAATGAACCGACCAATATCCCCAACATCCTAGCAAGCAGGTTCAGTGCAAACTTCACCCCCCTCTCACCCCCAAAAGGGCCCATAACCATACCAGAAGAATGTAGATTCCTTGAAATCACAGACACTCAAGTTAAAATAGCCCTTTCCAAAGCCAAAACTCAGCATCAATGGGACCAGACGGTGTCCCAGGCTGCATCCTACATGAGCTCAAAGACGAACTAACCCCTCACCTAAACACACTGTTCAAACTCAGCCTCTCAACAGCCTACATACCCATAGAGTGGCGCACAGCAACAGTTATTACGCTCCACAAAGGTGGAGCCACAAGAGACCCTGGGAACTATCGCCCTATAAGCCTGACTAGCTTGGTCTGCAAGGTTCTGGAGTGCATCATCATGGAACTCATTAACAGAGACATTGCGAACCTCCAAACACTGGACCCTACCCAGTTTGGCTTTGTTAAGTGCAGATCATGCCTCCTAAACCTGGTGGACTTCTTTGAGACAGTTACCAAGGCTATAGATGAGGGAAAGGTGGTACACACAGCCTACCTGTACCTCGCTAAGGCCTTCAACACCATTCCCCATGCTGGTATTATAGACAAGCTCACCAGTCTGAACATAAACCCTTACATCACAAGATGGGTTGCCAACTGGCTCATAGACAGAACCCACATGGTGACAGTTGTGGGAGCTAGGTCCATCTCTAAATGGGTTACAAGTGGTGTTCCCCAGGGCTCAGTCCTAGGACCCCTTCTGTTCGGCAAATACTTCTCAGAGGTACAGGCAAGCACAGGAGGACTATGGCTGACCAAGTTTGCAGATGACTGCAAACTAGGGGCTATAACTGACTCTCAAGCTGACAAAGACATCCTCCAAAGGGGTCTCACTGAGACAGATACCTGGTGTCAAAATCATGGCCTCAAACTAAATGCCAAAAAGTGCATAGTCATCCCCTTTGGAAAAAAACAAAGTACCCACAAACTACCACATAAGTGGCAGTCCACTAAATACAGAAGACATAATAAGGGATCTGGGGACCTAAGTAGATAGTAATCTCACCTTTGATAATCACATTGCCAAAGTGGTTAGAAAATCCTTCTATGTGGCCCACCTAATCACAAAAGGGTTCGCATCCAGATCAAGAGAGTTCATTCTGCCCCTCTACTCATCACTCATCAGACCCATCTTAGAGTACAACGCCCCATTTGGGATGTACCTTACAAGACACCTGCAACAGCTAGAAAGACCACAGAAGTACCTCACCAAGAGGATCAATGGCCTCAAACAGATGCCCTATGCAGCTCGAATGAAGAAACTCCAGTTGTACTTGGTTGCATACCACCTACTCAGAGGTGATCTTTGCTTGACATACAAGGCCATGTCCAACCCAGAATTGATGGACATGCTCCAACTAAAGAAAACCTTATCCCCTCGAGCCACATGATCTAGGGATCTAAACCTCACCACAACAATAAATAGGACATGCTGGAGGGATAGATTCCTGTCCCAGAGACTTCCCATGCTTTGGAACAAGATCCCAATCTACATTAGGCAGAGCTCCTCTCTAACACTCTTCAAAAGAAACCTTGACGAGTGAATGGAAAACAGAAAGTTTACATCGGGGATCACTTCAGTGGATCTGCTGGACAGAGGCACAGGGAATTAATCTAAGGGGACGGCAAAAGCCAACACATTCTGGCTAGGCTTATAAATGCCTTCGGGTAGATAGCCTAGTACCCACCTATGAACCTATGAACCTATAAAGAACACAGTCCTGTGAGACACCCTGACTGTAACTAAGAATTTTACATGTCCAATTCCTGTACAATACTTGCCATGTCTTATTTGTAAGCCATGCAGCTATCCATCTTATCAATAGTAAATCATTACCTAGTTGTTCTACTTTATTGATCAGTGTTTTGTGTATGACCCTGTCAAATGCTGGAGTTAAATATATATAAATTATATTATATAAATTTTTCATTCATAGCTGTTATTATATTGTTATAGAACATCATGTTGCAGGTGGCAATAGATCTATTTTCAATATATGTATGCTGATATATGGTTTCAAGTCTCACACCTTGTTTTCTTTTGGATAGTCAGTTTACATTCCAATGGATACTGTAAATATTTACTTTAGGTTTATGTTATTTTTCATGAATATCAGAATAGAAGATAGTATAAAAAGCCTTGACCAGTTTGATATAAGCAGTGTTAACTGATTGATCATTGCTCATACCCCCCCATAGCCTTATCAACGAAGCTTACTGAGTTTAAGGGACCAGACTTTCACTTCATATAACTGAATTAATCGCAGTCTAAACTGATTACGTTCCCTGTCTTTACTTCAGTAATGAGTTCTGTTATGACAATTTCCAAGACTTTGCATGTAAGGCTGATGAGACTATTGGGTCTATAAGTACTAAGGTGTGTAGGGCAGTCTCAGTGGCTGTTCTCCAGTCATCAAGCATAAATTCCGTGGATCACTGAGGATGAAAAGCTTAAGAGGCTCTGGTAGTACATAGCTGGCACCAATGAAACGCAGCCTGGTATATTGTCTGGAACCATGGAAGCATTATTTTTAGCTTTTGGCATGGATTGTGAGGTTTATTTCAAAGTGATATCATGGTGAAATATATTTTCAGGGATAGTAGAGGGTCAATATTGTAGATATGTGGGGTAAAGTTATCCCTAAATGTGTTTCCTAGGACATTAACTATATCCTTGGTATCAGTATGTGTGATATTATTATGTATGAGCTTAGTGCATTGTTGGACATTACCCTTAATTTCCTGACATAATTAAATAAATGTGTGTAATTTTCATTCATATCTGCAGTGATCTTAAATTCTTGCTCTGATTTATATTTTCCTATAGTTGTCTTAAATTCTTTGCCTGCATGTTTCAGAGTAGTCTTGAGGTAGGGAGTGGAGATTTCTTACATCACTTCATTGTTTTTTATTTTTATAGTATAGTTATCAATATGGGAGTTCCACCAGAAAGTTTTGTTTTCCTGAATTTACCACTACCTTTAGAAAATGCAAGTATTGACTTTTGTATGAAGCTGATCAGTTGCTGTTAAAAGTCAGAGTTGGGTCCATTTGTGGGTGACTGTTTGGAATTTCATCTAGATCTTCTAAAAGCTGAATTAGGCTTTCCATGGAAAAGTCCTTAAAAATGGTCTCACTTGGGGTGGAATTGTAACACTAGGCCTTACAAAAAGATACCTAATTTGTGGTCAGATTTAACCAGAGATGTAGAGAATGCAGGGTGTGGTATAGAGGGGCTAGGTTGTAAAAGACTAGATCAAGGATATTAGACTGTTTAGTGGGTAGTTTCAAAATTTGCATCAGTGTAGTGATAGTAACAAATTCTAGGAAATGGTGATAATATCCATTGTTAGTGAATTCAGTTTGTGGCAAGCAATGCTTGGGAAACTGATGTCTCCAAGCAAGAAGGTATTCGGTTTGGTATTTAATGCCTCAGTAATAACTTTCATGATCTTTGGGGGACATTGATTGGGAACTGTAGTTAGCAATGAAATAATATCTGGATTTGTTAAGGGTGGCCTGGACCTCAAGGAGCTCCAAATTAGGGTCATGGGATATTTAATGTGAGGTGATATTGTTTCTGACAAATACAGATACTCCTCTGCATTTATTGTCTCAGTAACAATACAAACATAAAGGCATTTGAGTTGGAGGAAGATCTCAAATTCTGATAGCTTTCTATTTGGACTCAGCATCAAGTAATGCCACCAGGACATTAAATTGTTGTGCTGGCATGCCCAATAAGGAGTCTCAGTCTATAAAAGGCACTATGAGGGCAGCAAGGAGATTAAAGAGTATGAAGAAGCCCTACCATGAAAATTGTAAGCCATCCCTGATGAAAATAAGTCTAATCTACCATCTGTCATCTCATGTCCAGACAGCAAAGACTACAACTCATTAGAACGAAAACACCTATTTAATTATTAAAGCCACTTATCTTGTCTTAGTATCTAGGCATTATTCTTGGTGAAGGCACAGTACTACTTAAACGAATGTCTCTCTTGCTTTGAACACATGCATAGTAGTTTCTTTTAGATCTCTCTGCATGTCAGTTTTTGTGGAATAGCTCATGTCATTCACTACCGCATGGCCTCCACTAATTTGCAGTAATATTTGTCTAGCGTAAGGGACCTTAGGGCCCTTATGACATCATGTTTCCTAGCTCCTGTCAAACAGCTAATGCTCAAACTGTTCTTCTCCATTCACGGGATTGTGGTGTCTAGATGCCTAACTATAGTGTCACTAATGACAAAATATTTTCCCTGTATGGAATCAGATGTAGAGACCATTATGGGTTTAGGCCTGCCTTCATGGTGACTCTTTGGTGAGCTATGTGGATTTGTATTATGTGTGATTAGAGAGGGAGTAGATGTTGCCTCATATGCTGGAAGCTTGGATGTTTTAGAGTATGTCCTAGGCAACTTTAGAAATGTTTTTTCTTTATAGCGTCATCATAAGTTATGGGCCTAGTGGTGCATTGTGGTATACATATGATGCTTATCAATAGTGTGGTGGTGATGCAAGAAGTTTGCCTCCTTGGTTCTTAAACATTTACATCTTTTACAGGATCTACTATCAATTGGTAGAAGCAGTGAACAGTTATTAAGCACAACTATCCATGCCCAACAGAACCAAGATGCTCTCCTCCAAAAAAAAGGAAGCCAATCTGGTGGTCTCCTGCCATTAATAAACTCTACAACAGAAGGAAGAAACTGTTGCAGAAAAAGGTGAAGTCCCAAGACTGGAAAAACTCCCTTATTAGCCTCAACAAAAAGTTGAGATCCCTCATCAAAACCTCTAAAGCCACCAATGAAGGCAAAATTGCAGCAGACATTAAAAAAAAAACACAAAGCCTTCTATAGTTATATCAAGAATCTCCACAGCATTACTCACATTTGATCTGAGTTACTGCACAATGGTACCTCCTATACTGAGCCAACAGATATTGCCAACATACTGGCTGACAGATTCAGTGCCAACTTTACTCCTCTCTTCCCACTAAAGGAACAATCACAATATCGGAGGAATCCCAGGGACCCAGCATTACTGCTGCACAGGTTAAAGCTGCGTTGTCCAAGGCCAAGAATACAGCTTCCATGGGACCCGAGAATATCTCTGGGTGTATTCTACATGAACTACAAAGTGAACTGGCACCATATGTGTGTGTCCTGTCCAATCACAGCCTCATGTCAGGCTTTGTCCCTACCGAATGGTGTACTGCTACAGTCATCCCTCTCCATAAAGGAGGAGCGACTATGGACCCTGGGAAGTATTGCTCCATTAGCCTGATGAGTCTGATATGTAAGGCTATGGAGCGCATCATATTGGACCTAATTAACAAGGATATAGGGAATATCCAAAGTCTAAATCCCATGCAATTTGGTTTTGTGAAAGGTAGATCTTGCCTGCTCAACCTGGTTGGCTTCTTTGAGTCAGTCACCAGAGCTGTGGATGAGAGCAAGGCTGTTTGTACAGCTTACCTTGATCTGGCCAAAGCCTTTAATACCAATCCCCACTCAGGAATTATTGATAAACTCAGCAAACTAGGCATCAACTCCTATATCACTAGGTTGGTTGCAAACTGGCTCACAGATAGAATCCACAGTGTGAAAGTAGCGGACTCCAAGTCAGACTGCCAACCAGTCATGAGTGGAGTCCCACAGGGATCGGTCCTGGGTACTCTCCTGTTTTGCATCTACTTCTCAGAAGTCCAGGCCAACACAGAGGGACTCTGGCAGACCAAGTTCGCAGATGACTGCAAGCTGGGAGCCATTACCAACTCCCCAAGTGATGTAGACATCCTACAGAAAGGCCTCACTGGGACCAATGACTGGTGCCAAAATCATGGCCTTAAGCTTAATGCTAAAAAATGCATTGTCATCCCCTTTGGGAATACCTCAGTTCCCACTAGTTACCACATCGGGTGGGAGCCCACTGAACACTGAAGGTGTTATAAGAGATTTGGGGACACGGGTTGACAGCAACTTCGACCACTACATTGTCACTGTGATCAGAAAGTCCTTCTATGTGGCAGATCTCAGGACCAAGGGTTTTGCATCAAGGAGGAAAGAGGTCATCATCTTTCTCTCTACTTTTCCCTCATTAGGCCAGTCATTGAGTATAATGCCCCATTTGGCATGTACCTCACTAGACACATGCAACAGCTGGAAAGGCTACAAAAGTACCTCACAAAGAGGATCCTAGGCCTTAAATACATCCTACATCGACAGACTCAAAAAACCCCAGCTATTCTCTGTCTCATATAATCTACTAAGAGGCGATCTATGCTTGACTTACAAAGTTATGTCTGACCCAGCTCTGTTTGAAATGCTACATCTAAAGAAATCCCAATCCCTTCACACCACACACTCCAGAGGCCTCAGCCTCATTACCACAATCAACAGAACATGCTGGAGGGACAGGTTCATAACCCAGAGACTGCCCATGATCTGGAATAGAATTCCCATACATGTCAAACAGAGCACCTCACTGGCCCTCTTCAAGAGAAATCTTAATGAGTGGATGGGAAATAAAAAATTCACCCCGGGGTTCACTCCAGTGGCTCTACTTGATAGAGGCACTGGGAACTAACATCGGGCGGCACAATGCCAGGACACTTCTATGGGCTAGGCTTGTAAAGGCTCCAGTGCCATTAGCCTAGTACACACCTATGAACTTATGAACAAGGCAGTTTCTATGTTGTCCTAGAACACCTAATATGATCATACTGGTCACAGATGGGGTGAGAATTCTTGATAGGTAATTTTAAATCCCTCCTTTAAGCAGTATTCTTGGCCCAGATATTAAAGATTTTAAAAGTAAGCCAGATAAAGGGGCTAATGCTATGGGTATTGCAGTGTCAAACAAATTGTAACTCTAGTTAGATCAGTCTTATGGGAGGCTATCGTCCACTAGTACTCACCAGTAATAACCATTGAGCTAAAACTTGGAGGAATTTTTAAAGTCGAATTTGCAACGGAGAGAAACTACAGCAAGACATCAGACGGTAATGTCAGAAGTCAAAAATTAAACCCTTTCCTGTTCTGTTAATTATGTATGAAGTATGTTACTTCTCAGCTTCATCTACAAATCTTCTAGATTTAATTCCTTTGCAGTCAAAGAATGCAACACAAATTGTTGCCAATAATTACATAGATCAAATCACAGAGGAGATCCAGCTCACAAGTATTATATCCTTTCTTGTTCTGCTTAAGTTAAATCAAAAATAAAATATACTTTTAATCCCCTGACAAAAATAACAAGATTTAATCCCTTAGCAGTCAAAAAATGCAACAATCTTTGCTAACTGACCAAACAAATATGTTTTAACTTATTCACACAGAAGCTTTAACATCATACATCTAGCAATTTACAAATATTCCAAAGCCCACGTGAACATTATTTAAAAAATATGAGCAAAATTGTTCAATAAAACTCTTCCTTATGATGATAAAAGTTAATACCTTCAAAGTCTTTATCTCAATGCTCCTGCAAATTATAATGCAAAATATCCAAATGTATATTTGTCTTTAGACTTTCACAAACAAAGGCTCTATTAAAAAGCTTACCAAAACAACAGAGGCTCCCAAAGCAGACACCCAAAAATCCACCACCTCAAAACATAACACATGCAACACATACTTCAATAAATCAGTGTGTCAATAAATCACAGCCCTTAAGGCCAAACACTATGCCTGATGCACTAGTGATAGGTGACTCTATAGTCAGACACACTGACGTCCCACTTACCAGGCTGAGCAAGGAGAGGGTAATGGTAAGCTGCCTATTGGGGGCTAGGATCTGCCATATAACACACACACTCAGGTCACTCAAAAGCACGTACAAATATGACTCCGTCATTGTCCATGCCGGCGTGAATGACCTGAGACGTACCTCCTTGGACGACATGAAAAGAGACATAAAAGAGCTCTCTGATTATGTAGCCCAGGCTGGTATGACCCTGACCCTGAGCAGCATCCTGCCCTCACCAAGAATGATGCCACAATACAAAGACAAGATGATCAGCTTTAATAATTGGCTCAATTACTGGTGTCATTCTAGGGGGATCCAATGTCTGTCTGCTTGGGATGACATGCTGGACAAGCCACGCTGCTTCGCAAGGGATGGCTTTCACCTGTCACCACTGGGCTTCCGGATATTGGCTAAGGCTCTTGCCACCCCATAGTGCCTTTTTTAGGCAAGGCTCAAAAGACGAACCCACCTCCTTAGAAAACAAAAATGGAAAAAAATTAAGGGTAATGCTGATCAACGCCAGAAGTCTAAATCTCAAGATGCAGGCTCTCGAAGCACTCCTCAGTATGGAGAACATCAATGTCTGCGCTGTAACAGACACCTGGTTCAAGGCTCCTGAGAGCACCCCAGTGCTACCAGGCTTTACCTCGTATCATGCTTTTCGGCCCCAAAACCCAGGCCGAACCACAAAGGGAGGGGGAGTGTCCATATTCATCAAGGATACCCACACCTCCAGGTTAGTAGCAATTCATGAAGCATTGGAGACCATCCAGGTGCAGCTAACCATAGGCAAAACTGCTATACAACTGGTTGCATGTTACAGACCACCCTCCCAATCTCAAGAACCCCACTCAGCCTTCCTGAAGACATTGGAAGATATGAATGTCTCACCAAATACCATCATATTGGGAGACTTCAACTACCCTAACATAGACTGGGTGCACTATTCTAGCCCTAACACCCTAGCCCAAAGGTTCCTGGAATTCATAAACTCAAATGCAATGGAGCAGCTAGTCACCTCTCCCACAAGGGGGGATAACATACTAGACCTGATCATCACAAACATGGGGACAAAATGCTCCACACCGGAAGTATTCCCCTCACTGGTGAGATCTGACCACAAACTAATCACCCTGGATATACATTTACCACCTCCACCCCCAGCACAAAAGACTACAGTGAGAAACTTCTCAAAAGCTGACTTTACACTTCTCAAGACTGAGATGGTATCATTTAAGCCCACAGGGCCAATGGAAACCACATCCCACAATGCTGAATCCTACACAAATGCTTTCTACAGACATCTCTAAGAATGCATGGATCATGCAATCCCAAATAAAACCAAGACCCTCTCCACCAAAGGAAAGTGTCCTGTCTGGTGGACCCCAGCCATAAACAAATTGTATAACAAAAGAAGGAAGCTACTGCAAGACAGAGCAAAATCCCATAAAGGGAAGGCATCTCTGATCAGCACTAGTAGAAAGCTACGTTCTCTCATAAAAACATCCAAGGCCAACTTTGAGAGAAAAATCGCCAAGGACACTAAAGATAATCACAAGGCATTCTTCAGTTATGTTAGATACCTGGGCGGAAACCCTCAGATATGCTCAGAGTTAGTACACAATGACAAAAAATTTACCGAACCCACAGATATTGCCAACATTCTAGCAGACAGGTTCAGTGCAAATTTCTCCCCTCCCTCACCTCCAAAAGAAGAAATACTCATCCCAGCTGAATGTAACCTCCCTGTCATTTCTGATGTCCAGGTGAGAACCACCCTCAGCAAAGCAAAAAACACAGCATCTATGGGACCTGATGGTATCCCCGGCTGTGTGATATGTGAACTCCAAGAGGAGCTAAACCCGCATATAAAAATGTTATTTAACCTTAGCCTTACTACAGGATATGTACCTGAACACTGGCATACAGCAACAGTGGTCCCACTCCACAAGGGAGGCTCCACTACAGACCCTGGGAACTACCGCCCCATAAGCTTGACCAGCCTGGTTTGCAAAGCTATGGAAAGAATTATTATGGAACTCATAAACAACGACATTGGGGACTTACAGACACTTGATCCCACCCAGTTCGGCTTTGTAAAGGGCAGATCCTGCCTTTTGAACCTGGTTGACTTTTTCGAAACAGTCACTAGAGCCATTGATGAGGGCAAGGCAGTCCATACAGCCTACCTGGACTTGGCTAAAGCCTTCGACACAATACCCCACTCAGGGATCATAGATAAGCTAAACAGCTTAAATGTAAATCCATATGTCCAAGATGGGTTGCAAACTGGCTAAAGAACAGAACCCATAAAGTCAAGATTGCGGGAGCCATGTCAGACTCAAAGCCATTCACAAGTGGTGTCCCACAGGGCTCTGTCCTGAGACCCCTCTTGTTCGGCATTTACTTCTCAGATGTGTAAGCAAACATGGGAGGGTTGTGGCTGACAAAGTTCACAGATGACTGCAAACTAGGTGCCATAGTCGATACACAGCTGGCACATACATCCTACAGAAAGGCCTCACCGAAATGGACAACTGGTGCCGGAATCATGGCCTTAAACTGAATGCCAAGAAATGTATAGTCATCCCCTTTGGGAAAAACAAAGTACCCACAAATTATCACATAGACAGTAACCCACTGAGTACTGAAAAAGTAATCGGAGACCTGGGGACCCAAGTTGATAGTGACCTCTCATTTGACACCCACATTGCCAAAGTGGTTAGAAAGACTTTCTACCTTGCCCACCTTATCATGAAGGGGTTCACATCCAGATCAAAGGAGGTCATCGTGCCCCTGTACTCCTTCCTTATCAGGCCCATGATTGAGTACAATGCCCCATTTGGTATGTACCTCACCCAGCACTTACAACAGCTGGAGAGACCCCAGAAGTACCTCACCAAGAGGATCAAGGGTCTCCAACATATGTCATATGCTGCCAGGCTAAAGAAACTCCAGCTCTATTCAGTAGCATACCGCCTGCTCAGAGGTGATCTGTGCCTGACGTACAAGGCCATGTCCAACCAGGAATTGATGGACATGCTCCACCTCAAAAAATCCAAATGCATAAGAACCACGAGAGCCAAAGATTTAAACCTCAGTACAAACATGAATAGAACATGCTGGAGGGACAGATTCATAACTCAGAGGCTTCCCATACTCTGGAACAAAATCCCAGTCCATGTTAGGCAGAGCCCCTCACTGACTCTCTTCAAGAGAAATCTTGACGAGTGGATGGGAGATCGTAGGTTTACCCCGGGGGTCACCCCTGTGTTGCTACTTGACAGAGGCACAGTAAACTAATTTTAATAAGTA
The DNA here is from genome assembly GCF_019279795.1 of Protopterus annectens. Taxonomy (NCBI): domain Eukaryota; kingdom Metazoa; phylum Chordata; order Ceratodontiformes; family Protopteridae; genus Protopterus; species Protopterus annectens. Next base: position 909,890,116 of record NC_056725.1, read on the forward strand.
AGGGGGTCTTCAATGTGTCACTACTAGACAAAGGCACAGTATTCTAAATTTATTCTATACACCTTAGTACCACTACATGGGGTGGCAAAAGCCACATCTCTAGGGCTAGGCTTGCAAATGCCCCAGGGCAGATAGCCTAGTACTAAACTATGAAACCGTACAGCCTAGATGCATAGTATGGACAGCACTTTTGCTAGCAATACAAAACCTTTTGTATGATGACAAGCAGTTCCTTTCTGGTTGCTTGTTTTGTGAGATTTACTAAAGTATGACAAATATGTCTTTATTCATATTTAATATAAAAAACCCTGAATATCTCTCAAGCAGTACAAGTCACAGTGCAACTACCATGAATATTCTTTCAGCAACATATACAGTTTCAGATGACACCATGTAATTGTGGGCAAATTACTTGGATTCAGAAGTAATAATAAAAATATGGAAAATTTATATTTCCATAAGGAATGGAATAAATTTTTAGCTTTTACTGACTTAGAGAAACTAAAGAATGAAAAGCTAAGAGTAGTTTATAAGAATTCAAGTAACTTAAAACTTTTATTGGAAAATGGTACAAACCAAGAAGTTTAGAGACTGAGAAAAAGGAAGGGGATGTTTAAATGTGGACATTGTCAACAGTGTGCATACATGAGCAATGCAGAAAGTGGAATGTTTGGAGTACAGAGAATCACCCTGGAAAAGGATTTTTTTTTTAATAATTGTGACTTTGGGCTTGTATATTTTTTAGAAAATGTGAAACCTGTGAAGCATTTCTATATAGGAAGATGAGAAAAGCTCATGAGAAGGAATAGAACATATATGTATGACCTAGAAAAAAACAAAATACATTGTACACACACACAAACAACAAAGCTGAATGCATTCTATACATTTTTTGTGATAGAAAAGTGGAGAAGAGTGGCAGAGGGGGTTTATGGGAGGAATGTTTGGAGTACAGAGAATTATGTTGGCAGATAAGTTTGGAGGCAAATAAACCACCGGGTCTCAATGAACATATCTCCATAGCCCCATTATTAAAACTGTGAGCAGCAAAATTGTGATATGCATTTCCACTTTATGTGAATTTTATCACGTTTTTACCCATGTTTTCCAATAGTTACAGTAGGTCTTTAAGCTTTTTTGTATTTGTATTTTTATTTAAACGTTGGGTTTGTAATATGTTATGAACACAAGTGTTACACTCATTAATCAAAGGTATTAAACTTATTTTTCCCTTACATTTTCCTGTTTTTAACATTCTTTTAACTGAGTGAGGCTATACAATTTGCCTTTGGTTTACAATGGAATTTTATTAATACCTGTAATTTCATGATTCATCCACTAGATGGAAGATCAAGTTCATTTAAAGCAAATATTCAATTTGTTAATTTTAACCACTGAGTCCTACTAAATGTGTTTCTAATAGTATTTTAACTTTATAATTTATTCTTTGTAGTCAAGTGTTTTAAGGATTTTTATTTAAAACATATTTTTATTCATACATATTTATTCATCAAACATTGTAACATTAAATGTGTTTTAATTGTAGCAACACAGAGAGATGCAACAAGAAAAGTTTTTGTTTTTAAACTAAATTAACCTTTCAATTAATTCATTAACCTAATCAATGTAATTAAGTGAATGGTATAAAAGCACTAGTAGTTTGAACAGCCCACATCTGAGGAAGTGATTTTTAAAATGAAAACGTATGGTGGAACGTTAATGTGCTGTGTTTCTGTGGAATAAAATGAATTGAAGTGTGCTGAGCCGTCCATGGGTTTTTTCACAATTTTCTAAGCTTGCCCTGCTCAGGGCTTTATTGTTTTGCCTGAAAAGCTGCTTCATTTTGTGGATTACAAGTTTTATTTGGAAGCTGCTGTGAATTTTGTTTTGTTTTTTTCTGTATTTCCATAAAGACTTACCAACAGCAATATATTGAGAATAGTGCATTATAAACTGTAGCAATATATTTTTGTCTGCCATTCTGACATTTCACACAATGCCCCTCAACAGCATGTAACTCAGTTATGAAAATATTCAAGCAAATATTAAAATATGCAAAGTATTTTGAAAACAAATGCAAATATATCCATTATACTCTACCCCAGTCAAACAGTCTTAGTGTCTTGTTGTTCATAAGCTGCCTGTTCACAGGATGCATATCATTATTTGGTAAGTTACATGATTGAGGATGACAGCTCCAAACAATATTGAGATGCCATAATGAGCTACTGACAACAAAATGGAAGTATAACTTCTTCTTTTCCCGTTTAGGGGTCACCACAGCAGATCACCTGTCTGCTCATGGTTGGCAGTGGAGTTTTACAGTGTCGAGTTGCCAGCCTGGCACCCAACCTTCCACGGAAGGCACACTCACAACTAGGGCCAATTTGGAGTGTCCAATCCACCTACAGCATGTCTTTGGGATGTGGAAGGAAACCGGAGCAACCCCATGCGACCACAGGGAGGACATGCAGACTCCGCACAGAAGGCACCCCAGCCAAGGATTGAACCGGAGAACTTCTTGCTGTGAAGTGACAATGGTAACCACTGCACCACTGTGGCTGCCCTAACAAAATGGAAGTATAACAAAAGGCAATAAATATAGTGGTGGAGGAGTTAAGACTCCAACAATAAAAAGATTAAACTGGTGCAACAAATTTAAAGTAAATCAATCTAAAGTAAAACAAGAAACAATTGAAGTTTACAAGCTATAAAAGAATAAATCTAAAATAATCACAGGGAAACTTCAAAACTTAAACATTTTAATGTTCTGATTACCTTAAATAAAAACTTTTACTTCTCAAATCTTTGCCCAAATCAACTAGATTTAGCCCATTTCCAGTCAAAGAATGCAGAATAATTCTCTACAAATGGCTCTAACCAAAATCTTTAAAATTGTAATTAACAAAATAAATAAAATAACAAAGTTAAAGTAAAACAAATAAATAAAACAAGAGCAAAAGACAAAAAAAACCCCCCACAGAGTCATGCAAATTATACACAAAGAAATTTAAAATAATCCCAGTGCAGCAGTCATAGACGATGGTACATATTATCAGTGGCAGCTCCTTCTCTTTTCTTCACATCATCTGATTTTCCTTCTGGTCACTGCCAGAATTTTGTTTTTAATCTCATATATGAATATTAAGCTGGTTGGTGTTACTCATGTTGTCTGATAAGATATGATCGTCTACTCTCCTAGCATGAACATCTGTCTGTGATATCCCCTTGATTTCTGCAAATGTAATGCCTTCTCTGTAAGCCATAAATCTTAGGGCTGTACCATATGTCTGTTTTCATAATATATCTATTCTTCTTTTAGGGATTCTTAAATATCACAAAATGCTTTGAACTGAGTGCTACTGAGTACTGGACCAAGATTTGATAGTGTATGGTGTGTCAATCATTAGGAAAATCTTGTCTAAGGCAAGGAACTAGAGCAGCGGTTGGTATGGATCCATAACTCTTCTGCGCAGAATTCAGAGTACTCATATAGTATTATGGATAAAGAGTTTCTGTTGTAGATAAGTGAAATAAGCTATACTTCTTATCTTCCAGGTTGATTTCAGCAATTCTGAGGTCAGTTTTGCTGTATACTGATTGGCAAAAGATACTGATAGGCAAAAGTAATTGTTCTGCCTTTGTTTCTGCTTATTTAAAAAAAAGGACTAATTGCAATGTACATTTTATATAAAATTTACAACAGCTTGTTTTACTTTATCATTATTCTTCACCTTTTGTTTCTCTTCACATCATAGGAGAATTAAATTTATTTATCATTACAAGTAGCTTTGCCATGGCAGTAATCATTAGTGAAGGCCTTGCTTCTCCCTGCATGTGGGAAATTGTGCTGGTTTTCTTATCTTCTTCAACAGTTCATACAACAACCATTTTTGAGTTTGTACCACTGAGCTGTAATCATGTATTTATCATGTATTATATATGCACTTTTTTCCCAGCTTTGGCAGTGGTACTAATTTTATCAATGTGTCAGTTTTTTGTATTTTTGAGGCATCAGACCAGTAATGCTTCCATTTCATTATTCATAATTTTTGCTGTCACTTTAAGTGTTATCTTCAGTATGATTAATTGTACACATATGCTTGTTGCTATTTCACAAAGTCACTGTCTTCTCTTACCATTTTTATATCCATTTTCCAAGACATTCTGTGCATATGACTTCCCAAGCTGTTTCATAACATCTCCTTCTCTGCTGTATGCCTTGTGTTTATTGTCTCTTCTGTCTTTTCTAATGGTTAAATCAGACTTTAAAAACAACAAACATAGGTTTTGACTTGTAGTAGTTATTATTTTTTCTATTTGTTAACGAGGTATGGCTGCTGGACATAAATGCCTTTTTTTCAGGAATGACCCAGGAGCACTGTCTGGTTAAGTCACTTGCCCAGAACTACACAATTTTCACATGGGAATTGAAGAAATCCAACCCAGGACTACAGAATAAAACTTGTTAACAGCTTTTAGCCATAACCCCTACTCTGTCGAGTAGAGCCACTGTAGTGGTCTCCGGGGTGAATTTTCTATTTCCCATCCACTCATCAAGATTTCTCTTGAAGACGGCCAGTGGGGTACTCTGCTTAACATGTATGGGAAGTCTATTCCATAGCATGAGCAGTCTCCTTGTTATGAACCTGTCCCTCCAGCATGTTCTGTTGATTGTAGTAATGAGGTTGAGGTCTCTGGAGCATATGTTGTGTAGGGATTGGGATTTCTTTAGATGTAGAAATTCTAACAGAGCTGGGTCAGACATGGCTTTGTAAGACAAGCAGAGATTGCCTCTAATTAGGCGACATGAGACAGAGAATAGTTGGAGTTTTTTGAGTCTGCCCATACAGGACAAGTGTTCAAGGCCTAGGATCCTCTTTGTGAGGTACGTTTGCAGCCTCTCCAGTTGTTTCAGGTGTCTAGTGAGGTGCATGCCAACTGGGGCATTGTACTTAATGATTGGCTTAATGAGGGAATAGTAGAGTGAGACAATGACCTATTTCTTCCTGGATGCAAAACCCTTAGTGATGAGATGTGCCACATAGAACTTTCTGACCACAGTTGCAACGTGGTGGTCAAAAGAGAGGTTGCTGTCAACCGGTGTTCCCAGATCTCTTATAATGCCTTCTGTGTTCAATGGGCTACCATCAATGTGGTAATTCAAAGGAACCTGTTTTTTCCCAAGGGGGGTGACAATGCATTTTTTGGCATTGAGCTTAAGGCCATGGTTCTGACACCAGTCGTTGGTGTCATTGAGGCCTTTATGTAGGATGTCAACATCACTTGGGGAGTTAATAATAGCTCCCAACTTTTAATTATCTGTGAAATTTGTCAGCCAGAGTCCCTTCATGTTGGCCTGGACTTCACAGAAGTAGATACCAAACAGGAGAGGACCCAGGAGTAAATCCTGTGGGACTCCACTCGTGACTGGTCTGCAGTCTTACTTGGAGTCAGCTACTTTCACACTGTGGATTCTATCTGTGAGCCAGTTTGCAACCCACCAAGTGATATAGGGGTTGATGCATGTGTTTCCAAGTCTTGTAGCACTGTGTTTGAGCTTAGAGGGGTGCTATGTATATCATAATTAGCAGGGGTACTTCATTGCCAAAGGGGGCAATGAGGCATTTTTTGCTTTAAGGTTCAGTCTGTGAGTCTGGCACCAGTTATTTGTCTGTGTCTGCCCCTTCTGTAATATGTTAACATAGTTGGGGGACTTAGTATAACTGCATCCAGCTGACAGTTATTTGCAAACTTGGTAAGCCACAGGCCTTCTACCTTTGCCTGAGCTGCAGAGAAATAGTTTCCAAGCAGTTGAGAGCCCAGCACAGATCCTTGTGGTATTTCATTGGTAAGTGGTCCAGTGGTGGAGGGGCAGTCCCCAACTTTGACAGTGTGCATTCTGACAGTGAGCCAGTTGGTTATGCATCTAGTAATGCATGGGTTAATCCGCAGATGGTAGAGATTCTCTATGATACCTGAATGGGGGATAGTGTCAAAGGCCTTGGATAAATCAACATAGTGTTTGTGCATGTAAGATGCGCATTTCTGTAACTTTCCCTATTTACACTTTGTTAAGCAGGGCTCAAACATGAGCCACATTGCTAAAAGTCTAAGAGTTAGTTAGTATTGAGTATATGAAACACAACTGCTGCTTAACTGTCTCTGTGGCAGCAGCTGTAAATGAATTGACACATTTATTTTTGAGACCAGATGATACTAGGGTCAAATCCAGGTGTATTCTAATACTTTTTTAAAGAAAAGGTGATAATGCAGTGACATTAATTCTTTATAATACATGTGTTGATGTGTGTTGGCATACCAAAGTGGGGTTAAGCGGCATTGCACAGGGATCACCACAGCATTCTACCACCACTCACCATTGCTGCATATTGGTACATAATGCGAATCCCCGAGCAAACGCAGATGTGGTGGCATTGGTGTTGGAGCTGGTAGCAGGGCCAGCTGATCCACTGGGGCTGGCCTACCTCGCCGTGCTATGTAGCATTTATTGATATGGTACACATGGATGACATGGAGACATTTTGATGACACATAATAGAAAATAATTAAAAGAGAGATAAGGGTCGGGATGAGGGAAAAAAAAGAGATAAAATCAGTACCATCATATGTGAGATATGCAATGCATTAACACAATTATACAACTGTTTTATCTGAGGTATTACATTTAAGTATATGTCCTAACAGATATATACTATACTAAAGATTGTTGAAAGTAATCCTTGAAATGTGCATATATTGCACATATGCATGTTCCAGTTATACAGTTTACAGCAGGGTGTTTGTGTCACTGGTATAGAGTTTTTAATTTAATTTAAATATTATTGAAGAAATAACAGTCCTGTATTGTTGGAAGTCAAGGGTTTTTGAACCCACAACCTCTGACTACAGTCTAATATTGGACTCTTACAATTGGTTTGTGCTACAGACTAATGCATGCAAAATTGCTTTTACAGTTGAGATATGCATGCTCAGTTTGATGCAACTCTATAAAAGACCAAAAAAGCTATCTTTAACGTTTAATACTACAATAGCATTTTTCTTCTGCTGCATACATACCACTTGCTTCCCTCAGTCTCTCCAATCAAGCAACATTAGCCTGTTGATTTAATTCACATTTGGTGGGAAAATGCAAAAGGCTTATTTAGTACCTCAGGTGACATCAGGTGAAGAGCAAAAGTAGCTCACTTCAGCTTGTATGATGGTATCACACTGCAAAACCTGTAGTAGCTGTAGTAGCACAAAACCCTTGAAGATAATGTGTTCTAGTTTAAGCATGCAGAAAATCCAAGCACAAACTGTATAATAGACCAGTAATGAAATAATATACAAGAAACTTCAAGTCTGATAAATAAAAAACTTGTATTGATGAAACAAACACAAATAAGTGCTTTCATCCTATCATTTGGGACTTCATCGTAACAGTGCTTGCAAGCATAATCAAACTATATAAACACACTTGAAAATAAAACAGTCAATAAAAAATGACTTCTAATGAAGTACTACAAAATTATTAAAGTAAAACTGTCAGTAAATGCAAACTATTTTGTAAGACTTCTGTTTTAATTGAATTGTTTTACTACCCTATCTGTGTGATAAACACATTTATTAAAAAAAAAGCAGTTAAAATACTATTCAACAAAATACTGGCCTAAGAATAATGTATGCCTGTACTTGAAAAACTATTAAAGACTATTGAAAATTGTATACAAATAGAGAGCCGCGGTGGTGCAGCAGTAGCGTTGTCATCTCACATTAAGAGGTTCTCCTGTTTGATTCTCGGCTGGAGCGCCTTCTGTGTGAAGTCTGCATGCCCTCCCTGTGATTAAGTAGTGTTCAAAAGACATGCATGAATGGGCATGCCTTCATTGAAGGTTGGGTGTCAGGCTGGCACCTCAACACCATACAAATCTACTGCCAATCATTAGCAGACCAGAGTTCTGCTGTGGCAACCCCTAACCTTGAATATCCAAAAGAAGAAAATTGTATACAAATAATAAAATTACATGAATGTGTTTGTTTCTTCAGTACCAAGGTACTACATGAGCCTTTTGCTTTTTCTTAGTTTTAATTTGGCTGCACAGACACATGCTGGTTTTATATTCCTTACATTTGGTGGGAGCTGGTGAAAGAACAGAAAACATCAGAAGAGCATTATGCATACCAGTCTTGCCTATATTTCAAAATCTTACAAGTACTCTCTTATTGTCATACTTGCACAGCTGTGGAATGTCTGCAGTCTCAAATTCCTGCAACCAACAGTTGAGAGTATCCCTTTTTCCCCTGCGTAGGTCATTAAAAAGATGTGTACAATGCTTTCCATGGTGTGGGATACTAGTGGCGCTGGATACAGCCTGGGCCAATATATTCCACACCTTAGACTTGTACTGGGATCAAAAATATTCCCCCTGCAGAAGTCTTTGGTTGTGTTGCTTTACCAGGATTCCAGTAAATATCCTGGACTCCTGGACACCCCACCTCTAAGCCCTAAAGTGTGCACCTTCCTCTCCAATGCCAGCCATGTCTACCAGCTGAACTACAGCAATGGAAACTAATGCTTGGCCACCAATTCCAGTAATCACATTTACTGGTTTTGGGCAAACCCAAAGAATGATGCCAACCATGTATGCTTGATGTTAAGCAGAGCACAGCAGTGCCAAGTGGAGAGGAATTAAATAATTTAAATTGCAAGATTAATCTAACACTTGGCTTTAGTCTGAGAGGTTTGTACTAATGTAGGCTAGAAATATATATTGGAAATTGAAAGGTAACTGTTAGGTGAGTTAAGTTTGCAGACATGCATTGGGGGCATAAATGTAATGACATGACATATACTTTGTCTTTATATACTGAGGAAATTTTGCTTTTACAATGTAGAATTCAAATCTAGGCATAAGGGACAAAACATTTTCTTCCACAGCATTGAATTTCCATCTTTACCGCATACATAATAAGGAATCATACATAAATGCAGGTGAAAGTTTGAGCTATTACATATGTATGTGTGGCCTGACAAAGTTATTGGATATAGATACAGTTGTGTATGTATCTTAGTTAATTGGGAAGGCCATGCAAGTCCAGATAGCAGAATTATACTTATAGAAATATAATAGACAGTATACCCTCAGTCATGCATCTGAAAACACAATAATGTTGCCTCATCTCTCATACATATAATTCATATCTACTACACTATCTAAAGTGTTATTAGTGAGAGTGAATGCAATGGGAAGTGGAATAACAGTAAAAATGCCTGGAATATCCCGTATTAGAACCCAGAAACATGTGTTTGACAGTCCTACACTTATACCTGTTGCCACAAGAATGTTGAAATAACACCTGTCTATATTTTAGCTCATCGCTATAAACTGCACTCTTGCAACAGTAGTAGTAGGTTGCACACCCTCTACTAGAACACAGAACCATCTGTATTCTCGTCCTACCCTTATACCTGCTGTAACAGGACTAGTACATAATGTTTCCTTATTTTCTAATCCTTCTTAAGTCCAGTTTACTGTCTGAAAGTGTTCCATGGCTGCAGCTGCTGGGGAACCCAACTTCAGGAGGGGCATCACATTGGGGGGGGGGGGGCATGTTGAATCAATATAAACATAGTTTCAGAACATCTTCATTAAAATAAGGCACTCTTGATGGTAGGGCACCTTTAGGGTGTAGTCCTTGTGGCCATTGTACATTTTGTAAGTATATTAATAAAACCAAGGAATTCACTAGTAGGAATACTTCCAAAATGTTTTATATCAACACTTGGGACAATAGCAGCTCTGATTGGATTGTATATCTTGCAACCTGTACTTTTTCGGTCTTTTATGTTGGCCAACATCTCGTCCACTTAAATTGCATATTTCTGAACATATGAGTGCCATTAGGAATACAAATATTTCAAATGCTTTGTATAAACATTCAGTACAACATCCAACAGCAGTTTCAAGTTCACTATCATTGATATAATTAAGGGCACTGGGAATATGAAAACAGGCTGGCATAATATTCTTAACAAAAAGGAATGTACATGGATCATTAAACTTGGTGGTCTCTTTAAACCTGGTTTAAATGAACACCTCTAGCAAGCCTTTTATTGAGACAAATACATATGTGCTTAATTTAGTTATATGTTTGTGTTGATAAACATATTTTCACTTATCTAATATGTTTTTTTTTTTTGGATAGGTGTCTACAGAATGCATATATTTTAAATGTTTTCGAACATTATGAGGAAGGTGGTGACTCAAATACTTTTACTAATATCATTGTACATATAATTCATATTTGTACCATGTTGGCATCATAAATCATTAGTTTGATAAATTTACTGTTAGGCAATCATGCAGTTTATGTCAGGACCTTAGTATGAAAATATCGCTTTAAATACTATCTATGGTTTTAATTATTCATGAGCTGAGTGATGTAATTAGTGGTACCAATATTCATATATTTTCATGATTGTGAATGTAAATACACTGAAGAAGGCTTTTAGCTGAAACCGGTGTGTTTTTGCATTAAACTATTTCGACTCTCATCTACTGTGCTGGCCATTTTTCACATTTCTAATGTTTAGATTCATTGGGCCATTACACTTGCCGAATTTTTGTGTTTTTTCTTTTTTTTTTTTGACATTAGTGTTTGATTCCATTGGGGTTTCAATTGAGAGGGTTTATCTTTTATACCCTGGACAAACCAGTTTCGAAAATTGCATATGCCTTTTTAATTTTTCTCACTCGCATGCTTTCCCCTTCAATTCATTTGGATAAAGTTGTTGTTGTTCTATATATCATGTGGTCACGTTTTGAGCCTATACAACATTGTGGTCCATTATTGTTGTGTTTTGCTTGCAGCACATATTAACCGGACATCCTTTTGTGAGTTATACATTGTGCACTTTGTTTGCACATTTGGTATGTCCATATTGATAGTTCATCTTGTCGTCTCATTTGTAATTCAAACAGCTTCAACGTCCCAGCCCGGAGAGAAAGTGTTCCTGCTAAAGTACTTGAAACAATAAATAAACCTTTAGCAAAGTCGCAGGAACACAACGGCTTAACACGTCAAATATACAAATGATCTGCTCATCCAAAAAGAACAATAGCTCCACATAAAATAAAAAGGAACGTTCTTTATTTAAGGATCAGTAAGCGCTTTCACCCATGGAGGGCTTCATCAGACTGTACAAAGCTAGTTAGAAGGCACAGCCCTTAAATAATCAAATCAATTAAAAATCGTATGCTTAATTAAAAATCTTAAAGTGCAATGATACATTTAACAAGATGGTAGTGAATATCCACACATCTAAATCTGCATCATTACATACAATAATTCTATATAATATATCTAGATAAAAAATGCTTAAAAATTATCACTTATCTAAAATAACATGGCATACCTCTATTTTATTGTAAGAACTACTTAGAGAATTTTTCGATCATTGCAGTGCTAACCATAGACCACCAGATGGTGGTAGTTCTTAAGGTTGAGGTTAAGAATATACTTGCCAAACATTGGCACCTTTTGAGAATAGATGATGATGTTTGCAGTCTAATTGGTGAACAACCAAGATTCAGCTATAAGAATAAATCTAATTTGAAGCGAACATTATGTCACAAACTCACAAGTGGCCACCTAACTCCTCATACTAATACCATTCCTTGTAATAGCTGTAATCAATGCACTTACATTAATACTGATGTAGAGTTTAAGTTACCAGCTACAGGACATACCTTCACCTTCCATACTGGTACCACTTGTAGAACAGACAACGTTGTCTACTTAGCTCAGTGCTGTTCTTGCACAGCTTTCTATATAGGAAAAACGAACAGGCAGCTAAGAGAGAGAATAAGGGAACACAACTACAGTATAAGAATAGGAGATGAAAGGAATGCCCTAGCCAAACATGTTAAGAAGAAAGGGAGTAGACACACTTTTACATTTTTTGTCATACAATGTATCACACATACTTTAAGAGGAGGGGATATAGAAACAATTACCCTTGAACATGAAACCAGATGGATTATTCGATGCAAGGCTGATCACCCCCCAGGTCTGAATGAAAAAAATTAATATCTATCCTTTTCTCAAGAAGAGGAGACTAGGAAGAACTTTTAAGTAATAGTATTAACTGTATCTATTTTTGTTCACCATTCTTATTAATTTATATAATACATTGATTTTACTATATGGACCCTTTTATAACATTAGGGATGTAATATTGCTAGGAATTATAGCCTTAGCTAATGTATATATTCATATTCTTATTATTATACTTGTGTTTTGACACCAAGTATCCTTCTATGAATTTAATGGTGTTTTTAATATTTTTAACAATTTTGAAACTTTTTTCTAAAGTTAATTTATTTTCCATAGCTTGCATCTATGGAAAATGCTCCTGCATTAAGATCAGCCTGAGCAATGCATTTTGTAAATCAAGAACTACCACCATCTGGTGGTCTATGGTTATCACTGCAATGATCGAAAAATTTTCTAAGTAGTTCTTAAAACAGCATAGAAAAATAGAGGTATGCTATGCCATTTTAGATAAGTGACAATAATTTTTAAGCATCTTTTATTTACATAGAATTATTGTGTGTAATGATGCTGATTCAGATGTGTGGATGTTTCACTATCATCTTGTTAAATGTATCATTACACTAAGAATTTTAATTGAGTATATAATTCTTAATTGATTTGATTATTTAAGGGCTGTGCCTTCTAACTAGCTTTGTACAGTCTGATGAAGCCCTCCATGGGTGAAAGCGCTTACTGATCCTTAAATAAAGAACGTTCCTTTTTATTTTATGTGGAGCTATTGTTCTTTTTGGATGAGCAGATCATTTGTATATTTGACGTGTTAAGCCGTTGTGTTCCTGCGACTTTGCTAAAGGTCTCATTTGTAATATTAACTTTATCAAATTTATGCTAATGACAATGAATTAATATTTCCTTGACCTATAGTTACTATAGGCCTTTGAGAGAAGTATACACCGTCAGGACATTCTTCTTTTTGGGGATTATACATTACATACTGTGGCCGCATATTTGCAACCATTCTTTGCTGCTGGACTTATAGCTACACTAAACATTGTGGTCCAATATTGGTGTATTTTGTCCATTATTTTGTTTTGATGTTTGGTATTTGTTCCTGTCATCTTGTTTGTAATATAAACTTATTCCACGCTAACGACGATGAGGGAACATTGTTTTGACTCACAGTTCCTTTAGCTCTTGAACAGAAGCATATATGATTTGGATGTTCTTTTTGGAAACTATATTCTACATATTGTGGCCTCATATCTGCAATTGTTCCTGTTGGTGTGCTTATATCAAAAATTTACTTTAACTCACGTCATGGATGATGATGGAATAGTTTTTGTTTATTGATGTTACTGATTTCAAAGAGACTGGAACCACATATTATTCATCTTGTCCAGCTCTGGATGGAATTCACCACCTTTTTCGGGCCTGGCATTTATAGTTTTATATTTTTAGACATGGATTTATGTGTTTTTTAACTGCAATGTTCTATGGAAAATGTTTGTTTATGTGGAAGTGTTTGGGTGTGAACTATGTCTTTCTGTGATATAATCATTGGTTTACTATTATACAAGCACATCATTTTTGGGGGTTTTGAAAATGGTGGATGTGTCTCTATATATAGCTATGTGTATGTAGTGTTGCCTTATACAAGCCTTTTTAGAGTCTAAGACTATAACTTTGCTTTAGTTTAGCCAGCTTGTTTGCTTTTTCCATTATATTGCATATGACATTAAGTAATGTGTGGCATATATGTTGCGATTTTAATAATTGTCTCAGGGTCAAATTATATTTTTTTGACCATAGGGCTGACATTTTATGATCTAATTTGAGTACATCTGCTCTAATGAGTTTACAGCTATGTCATCAATCAAACATATATATTGACTTTCTAGGATTATGTTTTCAGATGTTTTTTATTATATTTAATTAGTGTTTATTGGTCTGCCTGAATTATTGGATTTCCATCATATCCCTAATCAGCACCAATCTGAGCACATGATATAGATCCATTAGTTTAACTTAATATTTTTATGGATTTACAGCAAAATTGGTTTTCCTTGGTGAACATTTAGAGATAGTTTTTTTTTTTTTTTTTTTTTGGTCCTCCGACTGTAATATAACCTATTCATTGATTTAATTTATATTCATTTCAATTACAACCAGAATTTAATTTTGATGCACTTGATAGATTTTCTAATATGTTTTTTGATATTTAGTCAATTTAAATAAAGCATACTCAGTAGTATTGCTGCATGCATATTTCAAATTTTTGAGTATGGACGAATTTGATGACATATTTATATAAATTTATACAGTCATTATTTACTTTTACTAGCTATTTATAGCACGTATGTTGAGCAGAATTGCTACATAATAGTTTATAATTTTGATTGGTTTGATTGAGTTCTTAACCAAATTACATGTTAAGCAGAATTGCTGCATGGTAGAATTTGGACTGGTTTGATTGAGTTCTTAACCAAATTACATGTTGAGCAGAACTGCTGCATGGTAGAATGTTGAGGAATTAAGTCTTATAAATGTTTGATAGCATATATTGTGTTTACATGCTTTATTGTCATAAAAATCCTAGTATTTTTTTCAGGATATCTTGGTATACTGAGTAATACTTTTGTTATATCTATTTTTACCACTGTGCTGGTTGTTTTTTGATTTTTTTGGAAAGTTCCTTGACTATTGACTAACTCTGTTCAGTTGGCAGAACCAGATTTATTTCAAACATCTCCACTACCATTGTTTCGCTATGGATCTACTCATGATATTGCATGGTTTGTCTGTTGACAAAGATGATCTCCATGTTTTTGGTTTTGATAATGAGAGTGCTAGAATTGAAAATTCAGATTCAACTAGCCTATGTACTAATATTTTTTCTAAATTAACCAAATCTATGAAACATCTTAGATTTAATGTGTAGCATTTATGACTTTTCAAAGCATACAACTTACAAGGCAATACACCTAGATGGTAATGTATTAGAATACAACCTTTGGTGGGACAGGCTGATGATATACTGAGCACAGAATGGACAGTGGCACAACAATCTGCTTTTTTCATGTTTGTTGATATTTTACATTCTTTTTATGAATGACAAATAGCCACATCCATATCAGAAGTTACTCGGGTCCTTGTGAAGGCCAAACAAATAGAGAGCCATCCCATGTGTAGTACATTATTTTAAAAGTTAATTGAACTCATTGATTTTGAAACTCTACTCAAAGATAGAAAGATCTGGAAATACAGTAAAGATCTAAGAGATTATAATTCAGGCAAGCCATTTGAGCAACATGGTAGAGTACCGACTCAGAAATGAGATAATTCTAATGCGGAGACTAAAAGGAAATGACCTAAATCCATTCTTAAGAAAAAAAGTAATGTGTCTACTAGTGATACAGCCGGGGATGATTAATCTACTTTTACTGATATTGAATCTCACCATAGAGAAGGATAACCAAAAAATAAGAGACGCAATGTGACATTTGTAGCCAATAACAACAATAGCACACATGCTTCTAACCCTTTAGGGTCAGAAGGACGAGTGGTAGGAAACATCAATCAAGCAGGATCACTAGAAACACTTCTTCATCTCCTGGTTCCACATTAGTTGATGATGGCAATATACATAACATTTCTTCCATCAAATTATCTGAGGTTGAGGTTGCCCACTTGTGGAATTTTTGTGTTTTTTGAACCCTACTAACCGCCACACAATGCTGCACAATGCCACTAAGTGTACTTGCATGATGAAATACATAAATTGCAACAATGTATTATTTTTTACCTTTGCCCTTTTACAGACACCCTGTTTGTATGAGTTCTGCACATGTTCTGTCTGCTTCCTAGGTGGTCCACTAGTCCAGTTTGCACACTGCCGCTTTTCATACAAATGAGATAAGCACAGCCAAACCTGGCATTCATTTATCTCTATTTCCTGTGTTTGCACTAACCTGTGCATCGTGCAAGCACTGCCCCACCATAAAACACAAAAAGGAAAGAAAAGAAAAAAAAGAACAAAAAGTGCATGTAGTTGAAATGAAAATAAATGTATAGCATACACACTAGAAAATGTTAGTACACATGAGATATTTCTACATAGTTCTGGATTTGAACTCTCACTGCAATGAACCTTCAGAAGGAAGGGTGCCTTATCCCTCTTTGCCTCACAGTTTTGCAGCAAGGAACTGAAATCATTCTGCATACAACCAACTGCAACAGCATCTATAGCAATATTAATCCATACAACTGTTATTTGTACATTTATTATTTTTGGATATAGTGCACTAAGTGATCACACAGCCAGTTATGACTATTGCTTGCAATTACACAGCTCTCTCTTATCTCTCTGTGTCTGTGGTCATAGTTCTCTTATCTGACTAGTAATCTGAGACATACAGTCTGTAAGCCATTCTATATCATTGTTCTTAAAATGTGTGAGAATATAAAATGACAATAACGTCTTATGCAGTTGCCAACAAATGAAGGGGAGGTTGGATGTTAATGAACAGAACCAGTGGGTTGTGTGCTGCTTACTTACATTTCCAGCCCTGACAAAATGACATCTAACACTTTGTAAGTCTACCCTGACGTACCCACTGGATGTAGGGCAGCCTGCAGTGAAGTTGTGTTTTCCTTCTCCCAACTAGTAATCATTCATAGTTGCAATCTCTTAAAAACAAACACTGAGGGAGTTCCTGCACTTTGTTTACATCTGCTACACAACGCTATGTTGAAAACACAGTAAAGAGGCTATCACTCTGGGATATATCTGCACAGAGGATTACTGAACTTGAGAAGGTATGCTTGCATTTTGTTAGCTACATACTGCATATGCTGGAATAAAATTAAGAAAAATATGTATAATAGTTTAATATATATATTTTGATTAGCAAAGGGTTTTACACTTTTATCTGTATGCATTAGTTAGAAGTGAAATGATGGCATGTGCATGTTTGGAAGGGCATTTCATAGGTTTACATGATTGTCAATACCTTAAAATACAATGTTTTATGCTAAATCTGTAGACATGTTTTAGGGACAGTTCCTTTGATAGCACTTTTTGCATTTCAAAGATGGTTTGTTAGCAAAATGTGTCAGTTGTCTGTTCTTTTTTTTGGGGGGGGGCACAAAGCTGCATTGCTATTATGGCACAAACAAAGATATATTGTTATAGTTACTCTCCTTTTTTGCACCCAGCCAGTTGTTCTTATCTCATGTTTCTCCAGTTGGTAATAGTGACATTCTACCTTTTTCTGTTTTATCTGGGAACAGTTATTTTGTAGTTATGTGATACGTATGTGTATTATCCTTCTGCTATCTTTTAGGACACCTAGGACTATGCCACGAAGCATGCCAATCCTTGAAAACCATCCTTCACTGACCCTGAGAATCAGGTCATTGCTGACACTTTTAGGCAACATGGTGCCTTCGTGCTTAAAAGGGGATGTAGAGATATGTCACACAGAATGCACATTTAGCAGCAGATTGTCACAGATGTTAATGCAGTGGGTGGCCACAGCAGGACATACGACCAGGTGTGCCATAGAGCTGCAGACATGATCTCATCTGCACGGTGGAGAGCAACTGCAGTGGTCCTTGTTTGGATGGGTACTGGTGGGAGGGGGTCTGCTACAGAGCCACCACTATCATGAAATGAAGAGTTCCTGTCCTCTGTCAGTGATCTAGACAGTGCCCAAGAAAGTGCAGAACAGCATGTCCTTGACATTAATTATACTGTTTCAGGGACAACAAGCATGTCCCAGAAAGAGCTTTCAGGTAGGCTTTTGTATCTCAGTTGTTGAATACTGTTATATAGTAAGACAATTTAATCAATATGTTACTTCTGTTTCACAAGATGTTTTATGGGGGAGGTTGAAGATTGCTACAGTTAACAGCACATTCTGATTGATTAGCTTAGGTTGGAGTTTTCATCCAAGTTCTTGTTGAAAGTATAGTTAATGAATATATAAATTGGAAAACATATTATCTCATGTGTTACTGTTAATTGTGATGATGTTGTCCTTACCTTTTGTTTAACTTCTTGCAGGACAATCTGGCATGCAGATAATACCATCATCTGCACATAGTGAGCCAAACATTTTTTATGTCAGTACTGATGAGCAATTCAAAGAAATATTTTAGTGCATGATATTGATGTCAGAACTGCTGCATGTATTGTTGTACTGTCTAATAGTGGAAGTACTGCTATTTTGTTAGCATAAATTGGAGTATAGTAGTTTAGGTATTAATTTTTCTGTATTTGTTGCTTATTATCACAGGTAATATTGAATTCTGCCACATGATGTCAAAGTATCAGCAGACTCTGATGATGATGGTGGCCAAACAGAGGCACAGTCAAGGGGATACAGAGGTTGAATCTGACACTGAGGCTGACATACAGCCATCCCCTGAAATTTCATCAGAAAGAGACAGTAGGCCTACACTTACTCATTGTAGTGAGCCCACAGCCATTGGAGAGGTGGAAGGTGAGGCAGTTGATCAGGGAAGTGTGGTTACTGCTGCTTCAGTGCCTATTGACTTTGGCTATAGCCAAATGAGGGGAAATTGCCATGCAGGAGTGTTGCTAGGCCTGCTTGGAGGAGGCCTGCTGTCTATCCTCCACCTCATCCAGATGTCTCTTCCTTTGCTACTCCATGTATGTCTAGGGCCATCTTGGAAGCACAGGCATGTTCCTGCAGGTGGTCCAGAGAAATGCTTAGGATTGTAGATGCAGCACAGGATGACATGTGTGACTGCCTCCACCATGTTGCCAGTTCAATGGATCAGATGAATGACATGTTGGAACAAGTGGTGTCTGTGATTGAACATCTGCTGGGAGGGGGAAGGCATCATTGTGGGCATAGGTCAGCCATATCATCTGCTGTTAGCCAGCATGCCCATGCCCGATCATGCTCCAATAGTCGCAGTACTTACACTGCTCTATCAGTGGGTGAGCTGTCTACACCTAGATATGGCAGGCCATGAGATCATGGTCCTGTGTGTACTCATGAGGTGAGTTTGTCCAGCAGAAATCAGTCACATTCAGTTAGCAGCACTGCATCTGACCATGGTTGTGGACATGCCAGCACAATTCCTGGCAGAGCCAGTTCTCATGGTCGGCGACAACAATGATGAGCTGCCACCTCTACCATGCATGGCTTACACCTGCCTGGAATACCAAGAAATACAGCTAGCACAGAGCTCAGCTGTGTTCATGCTGATACTCACACACTAGTTTCACCCGAAGGATCCCTACAGACACACATACAACAGTTACATGGTTCAGCCATGCAGCTTAAAACTCATTTTCTCACACTGACCATTTGTTGCTTTATCCAAATGTCTACCTGCTTCTCTTTCTTACTAACCCACTCATCAACCTTTTGTGTCAGCCTAGGCTTTCTGCCCCCCCCCCCCAACACCCTGTGCAAGTGATGATTACTGTGCCATATCCCTGTTTTATATCTTTTGGATTCAGGGATACATAAGCTTTATATCTGATGTTCAGGGTGCATAGCTGACTTATTGGTTAGTATATCTGCATCTGTGATGTTGAACTGGTAATTGCACCATTGACTTATATTGGTCTTAGAAAGTTAGACAGTTGATAGCATCAAAAGTTTACATCTTTATTGTGAATGATCTTGTGATGGTTGTGAAGTCTGAAACTGCATTGTGTATCATTACTTTCTAACTTCTCTCTTTAATGATTTTCCAGTACAAACGTATGGTGCTAAACCGAGGGCATGCAGGGACCATCACTACTTTTGTGTGGTACGACTGTGTGAATGCTTGATGTCTGAGGCCTACTACTTAATAATGCATGCATACAAATCAAATACATCTCTGCTGTCACATGTACAAATCTCCCACCTTTTACTTGATCACACAACCAAATAACAACATGCAAGGCTATGCCAGTGATTCATATTATCACACAATACACCCCAGGTTCAACACTTACCTTGCAAATGCAGCAGCTGCAGCAGTTTTAGTTCAGGGCTGACTCTGCCTGATGCAAGCAGTACACAGCCAATACATGGGGAGGTAAAAGCTGTGAGAGTTGCCTGGCATCAACTATATGTTTGTGCATAGGGGATAGGTTTTAGGGCATTAGTTGGTGGGTCAGTGTGCTATGTGTAATATCTTAGCCAAAGCAAGGGCATATTGAGCATCCTATGCCTGTCTACACCCACAGTGGTTGCTGCTTCTCTCTATCTGACTCCTCATCAGTGTGTAGCTGTGGTGATCTTGCCATTGGTGGTGTGATGTATGCCTCTTCCCCCTGCTGATTCTGTTAAAGCTGTTTTCTCAGGACAATGTTGTGTAACATGGCACATACTTTGAATTTTTTGGTACATGTCTGTGGATTGTACTGCAGGGCTCCACCAGATGTATCTAGGCACCAGAACCATGACTTCAGCAGCCCAAACACAAGCTCTGTTATATTTCTGGTTTGAGCATGTGCCACATTATGGTGTTCTTCAGCGTATGCATGTGTGTGTGTGTGTGTGTGTGTGTGTGTGTGTGTGTGTGTGTGTGTGTGTGTGTGTGTGTGTGTGTGCATTTTTGATAGGTGTCATCAGCTATGGTTCCAGTGCATAACCTGCATCCCTAGGAAATGACCCTGTGGGATATCCCTCCAAGGGAACATATGATACAGATAGGGGGTGTGCCAGATATGTGAGTCGTGGTAACTGGCAGGGTTGCCAGCACAAACATTCAAGATGACTCCCTTGGCATTACAACAACTTGGCAGTTAATAGAGTGAAAGCCTCTTCCATTAGTGTAGAGCCTTCCCTGTTCCCCAGGTGGTGCCTTCATTTCTGTGTATGTAAAATCTAATGCACCCAGTACTTTAAGGTAGAGTGTTACAAGTAGAACTCCTGCATATTTCTGGCCCTATCCTCAGGAATATGGGGAAAATATATATGGTCACTGGCATGTTGGAGCATAGCATTCAAGAATTGATAGAGGATCCTGGATACTGATGCCTGTGACACCCCCAGCATGTCCTCTATTGGTCTATGAAAGTTACCTGTAGCTAAGATTCTAAGTGATACATATACCTTTGTCTCCACTGGGATGGGTTCCCCTTGGTTTGCCCTGGCTCTCAGTTGAGACAACAGAGGTTGCAGAGTTCCTGTAGTATGTCTCCATCCATCCTGTAGTGCTCTACAATTTCCATATCATGTAGATTGTGTTAAGTTACCCAGCGTCTGAAAACTATTCTTCTTGGCCTTGGTCTATTAGCACCAACAGCCACTTAGACTTCAGCCTGTTGCACATAGTCATAAATTAAAGCTCCTAATGTTGTTTCTGTGTAGACTCCTTTCTATGGCTGTATTCCAATAAGTTTTGGAATTCACAGGAAAGACCAGCACTGAGTCTTCATGGTTGCTTTATAGCTTGTTGAATAGCTCCTCCATCTTTGATTGTTTGATTAGCATACAGTAGAGCTGCTTATGCTATAATTTGCATGCAACAGTGTTTACCTTGTTTGTGCAGCTATGCATAGCTCTACACACTGTGTAGAGACCCTTACTGAATTCAAAATGGTGCACTACCTTGTGTGCATCATGGAATGATGCACACACTGTGTAAAAGGACCATGAAGGCTTTATTGAATCTGGCTGAATAAGTTCACTACAGTAACAATTATAAAGTATGACATATAATTAATAAACAATATAATAATAATAAATAATGTAATAATGTAATCAATAAACTAAACATAGATCACATTATTGCCACTCTCTAAAACAACTAAACTGGTTTTAACTAAATAATTCTCTACTGTACTCACAGTTAATTGCAATCTTTGAATTACTGCACAGCCATTAAAAATTGCCATCTCTTCACGCCATCATTCAACCATACATTATCAATAGACTTCTCTGCTGCACTAACAGATCATTAGTCTCAGTAACTAAACCTAACAATAATGCAGGATGCTTCCTGTATGCACAGTGCATTGCTAATAGCTGGATTACCATCCCACCCTACTTAGTAACAGTCTACAACCTGAAAGACTTTTAAATGTCAGCTGAAGCAACACCTGATAGATAAATGGCTGTGGACCTGCACCACCCCTGGTTTAACTGGTACTAATATAGCTAGATTAATTCATACCATAAATCTCTGTTACACAAAATGTAATGCACTGCTATTACAACTATATTCCCCTCTGCATCATTTCATCTCCTTTATCTTCCTTGTGCCTCCTTCCTTCCTTCCTTTCTTTGGCTGCTCTCTCTTTATCTTAACACATTTTATTCATATACAACCCATGCAACTTTTAGTTTTAATTGAAACTGTTTGTAAATGATTCAGCTGATGTCAAGGGTATCTGAATAATGGAACTGTTGCTCATAAATGAAATTAACTGTTAATGAAGAAAGAATGCAAATGACATCCATGGAGTCTGCATAATGGATCTTTTCTCCCCGAGTCTCCACTGAAAAAGGGGTCTGCTCAGTTGGACTATCCCAGTAAACAAATGCCAATAAATAAATAAATGCATTCAGTCTTCAGATCAATTTACAGAAACAGGGTTTCAGTATATAAGCAATTTCATGTAAAACAATGCAATGACAGAATCATGGGCAATACATTAATTAAAAAAAAAAAAACAGGTCCCAGGCAATACATTAATAACTGAAAAAAAAACAGGTCCCGTTCTGATAGCCATTCTAAATATTTTTTTCCTAAATTTCCTGTAAAGATTATAAGCATTTAATTATTTTATTAGTTAATCTAAAAACGTGGTCAACTTTACATGCATGTAAGAGCTTATTTCTGGAGAATTGTCCCAAGTAATGAATTTTCAAAAAAAAGTGAACTAAGCAATACATATTAGAAAAAAATGTAACATTAAAAGGAACATTCAGGTGTTCGAGAATAAATCAATACATGGATAATATAATATCACAGAACTAAGAAAAAATATTAGTAAAGTGAGCAATTAACAAGTAGCAATTCAACATAAGCATGTCTACTTAAAAAGCTACTAGAATATCTTATAATGCCCAGAGTCCATTTAAACACATAGGTATTATGTTAGCAATAATAATATTCTTTATGAAGCTGCTTTGAGATGAGAAACCAACAAGTCAAAATAAGTAGATCAATAGCCATAAGCTACACATGAAGTCCTCCATTGATAACACCATCCAGTTGTAAGAAAATATTTTGAATTCAGGTACACCAATAGGATTCTGAGTCTACCTGTGGCATAACAGCAACAGAGCAGGAGCAATCAGTCAAGCAGGATCCACCTGAAGTACAGAGTATCATTTTCATAGGCATGTTCCTCAAAAAAAGTCAAACACCAGACCTGATCTATAATTTCATCAAAAAACAGTCCTGAGACCAAGATTCAGAGTATGATAAGACAACTCAAAAACAATGTTCACAACCATGATGCTGAAATCCCAAGAACTGCAGCAAGGAAATCTCAGGACCACCAAATAATTCTGTTGCGACACCAAAAAAAATGAAGTAAAAACTATACAAATAATTGCCTTTCATACTGAAAGCTCAGGAAACATTAGCTACTCAGTGACACCATAGACAATCCCCAGGATTCAGCAAGCAGACATGCAGGAATAAGTTATTTCTGCATGGTAGGGACCGTTCCCATACAGCATGCCCGCTCACCTTGCATATTCATGAAGGCACGCTGCCTTTACTGTTAAATGGACATGGAGCTGTGTACGTGTTCAGGGGGTGTGTCTGAGAGCAGAGCTCTCACAATACACATACCCCTGCATTCCAGAATTGCCTTTTGGCAATGAAAAATGTGTGAGAAAGCTTGTAACACACCCAACCCATCAGGAAAACAAAAGTGGTCAAAAGCAAAAGGGACAATCGTCCCTACTATGCATTCCTTTCAACTGTACAGATGTTTGCAGAATGCGCAGATGTTTGCCTCATATTTATAGTGTTCCCCCTAAAATGTGTACCTGTCTGGCAAATAGCTGAGGATTCTAGTCATTAAATAATAACAAGACATTTGAGTTTAAGACTCCACACATCCATCAGAAAATGCATGCTAATGTAAAACCTATTATTCTATCACCTTTTTAAGTTTGTAAGGGCAATATTTAAAATCCACTCCTATTTGTACCCCCATCATTGTAGGCTTTGCCAGATTTTGCTCTAAGAGGTTGAGAGGTGTGCTACCAAGCCAAAAGTTATTAGGATAACACAGGCAGCATAAGCACATAGTGCACACCTCCCAACCTGTCAGAGTAAGTAATGTGGACAAAGCCAAAAGGGACAATTGAACCACAAAGCAGAAAGCTGATAAAATAATAGGCTTAGCATTAGCAGGGATATTCTGAAGGGTATAGATAAAATGACACAACAAAACTTTTTTTTATTTATAAATGCAATAAGGTTTAAGCATAGCTGCATGGGTGTGCCTGTTGCTTAGCTACGCTTAGTCCAGCTTAAACAGCACAAAAAGTTAAATAGCAAGAGACATCCAACATAAGAAGTATTGCAACAGTGTAGTGGTTTGAGTGTATGCTTTGTAAACAGCCATTCCCAGTTTGATCCTCAGTGTAACCAATTCACATTTTACATGTGAAAGCAGTACATAAACAATTTTTTTTAGTATTACCTACTAAATAACATATATTTGTTAACCAGAGTACTGTATTAGGTCCAGATGTGAGGTGTCAGTTTAATAAAGTTGTGAAATCTCCATATAAACACAAGTGCCCCATACAGTATAGTCACACATGAATAAATGTAATGAAAGCACATTGGGGGATGCCAGGGACAGTATACAAATTTATAATATGTAATGAATGATTAATCAATGCCATACAGCAGATAGTCTATAAAATAAAAAATAAGCAATGCTAAGCTTTGCACAGCTCTGCTTACCAGGTTTAAGCATTGTGTAAATATGACTGCTTAGCAATGAGTAGCCCAGCTAAGTGGATTTGCCCATTGGTAAGCAGTGCTGAACCTGTCCCTTTAAGCAATGCCAACCTTAGCTAAGTAGGTTCACCCGTAGCTTAGCTCAGCTCAGCATATTCAATACCATCCAATCACTGCAAAGTGCTGGAAATCAGATGTATTTAAACCCCACAGGCAGAAATACAGATCATAACTGGTTGCAGCTTCCCACTTTAGGCAGGATGGCTGGAGTTGGAGAGGGACTGCGCTTCTGGGTGCAGCGCTGGAGCATACAGGAGTCCAAGCTCATGGTAGGACTCCTGGTAAAAAAACATGATGAGAGACTGCTGCAGGGCCAGTAACAGGGCTCCCAATATAAAGTGGAAGCCTGGAACCATCTCGCCCATGATCTCACCAATGCCACTGGTATCCCTCAAACTGGTGAGCAGGTCAGGCACCACTATGTTGACTTAAAGCGGAGAAAGAGGAAGGTCTTGGATGAGTGGGTCCAAGAAGCAAGGCAGAGGGGTGATGTCCAGTGTGGAAGTAGTCATACCATTACTGTTTACTAAAGTACAGCGTGTGTATGTGATGGATAGGTATGCCTAAGTATGTCTCTATTTCCTTTACAGCTGCAGCTGAACAGGCTGTGAATCAGGAAGCCCATGCTAGTAGGCTGCAAAGGCTGCATTGTGAGGCTGGTGAGTAACAATCCTTCTTGCAGTAGTCATACCAAATAAATATAAAGTAGTAGAAAGTCATCTGGCAGCATTTATTTATTTATTTAAATTTGTTGACCAGGAGTGTCCGACTGGACGTAGGTCCATTTTCAGCGGAGGCCCGGGGAGAAAAGCTCCACAGTAAAATAAACAGATAGTAGTTACATTGAATTACATAGCGATTAACAATTTAACATAGCAATTACTTACAGCATATTTACAGATGAAGAACATAGTACATCAGTAGACAATTAGAATCTTTATTTGTGAAGTACATAACAGACATTAACAAATGTTACAATGAGAAGTTCCTGCTGTATAATAAGTACTAGGCTTATGAGCATCTGAGCTTGTTATAATCAAGGTAGTTAGTGGAGTGGAAAGAAAGGTAGTGGTCGGATGGGGTGGATGATATTAGAGTGGGAGTTGCAAGGGCATAGCCAGCATGTTGTTAGGTGCGCTTTTAGTAAAGTTTTGAAGTGGGTGCATGATGGTACAGAGGTAATTGTGGGTGGGAGTGAGTTCCATAATTTGGCTATGGTGCAAGAGAAGAGTGCTTCACCAGCAGAGTTATTGGCTTTAGTGATCTACAAGTGATTTTTGTTGCTGGATCTTAGTGATCTGGTGGTGCGATAAGGTTGGAGTAGATTGTAGAGGGATGGGACATTTAGTGGATGGTTTACTAGTTTGTGGGCGAATGAGAGTTGATACCACTAAAGGAGGTGAGGGTGTTCAAGCCAGCCCAGTTCAGCAAGTGAGAGACAGTGGTGACTATGGTAGGATGCCCCTGTGGCGAATTTGGCGATTTTGTTGTAGCTGGTCTCTAGCTTGTTTAGATCACATTGCCTTAGGTTGGTATATATTGGCATAAAAGCATAAAAACTGTTATATGGATTGTACTGAATAAACCAAACAATATGACAGTAATGGTCCCATATAGGTCATATTTAATTATTTAAATATGACCTATATGGGACCATTACTGTTTTATAACTGTAACTGCCTGGTAATAAAGCTCTAAATCCTGGATTGGTTGTGTTTACTCTGGTATTGTATGGCATTTATTGTTGCATTTTCTGAATAGTAATGTTGTATTAACCACTGTTACACACACTGTGCATCATAAGAAAATGTCTAGGAATGTCTGTATAAGACTGTTGTAAGTACAAGATCAGATTGTACAACCAAGAGACTTAGACAGAAAACACTGAAGAGATAGACAGCAATCTCCAAATACCACACTCTACCGTGACTTAAGTTGTATTTTTAGCAGACACACAGCCATGGTTCGAATACTGGGAGTGGTAGTACACTGTATGCATAATCATACCTCTCAAATGTACAGATGTTTTAGAATGTCCAGATAATTGGCTCACATTTTCTGCCTGTTCATCTGCCCCCCTGGCAAATCAGTGGGATGATCTCAGAACTGTGGTCACGACATAATGACATACATTTGATTTTCAGACCTCAAAACCTTCAGAAAATAAAATGTATATTAAAATAAATCTTGTCACTCATGCAGCTCTACAAGTTTATGACAGCCATACTCAAAACATGTCCCTATTTGTGCACCCATGTTGTCAAGCTTTGTCCAGAGTGTGTGCATTAAGAGACTGAGAGGTATATGCATAATATTAACTTATATCTGGGAATATGTGTAGAAACTGTCAGGTAGTGTTAACAAACTTTCCCTCCACAGGTCTACCAGGTAAGAGATTTAAGGATTTAGCTATAAAA
Source organism: Protopterus annectens (assembly GCF_019279795.1). NCBI lineage: Eukaryota > Metazoa > Chordata > Ceratodontiformes > Protopteridae > Protopterus > Protopterus annectens. Next base: position 909,917,562 of record NC_056725.1, read on the forward strand.
TAGTTGAAGTATACACTGTGTACAAACATACCACTGCCCAAACCAAGGCTATAGGTATTGTAATAATACCTGTACCTTAATGATTAGAGCAATGATCATTAAAGTTGTGAGTACTACAAGGATATATAAGTTGTTAATTGACATCTCTCTCTCACCCCTACTATATCTGCAACAGTAATCTAAATACACAAATCATTGGGTATGTTTACATCAAACCTACTGTTGGGACATAAGTCATATTGTTCAGTAAATATTGAAATGTGTTTCTATTAATGTTCATGTTGAAATACTATCATTGGTGGCCTGTTGCTATCAATGTAACCTGCATGCCATTGTATTGGCCACTGTAGTTCCATATATGCGTTTGTTCTGTTTGCTATGCAACTGTTCCAAATCTGGTGTTTTGGGTTAATGGGAATATATATGCATGCTGTTATAACTAATCATGGATTGTGTTGACTACTACTAACCCACATATGTTTTAAAACTGCAACAAAATAGCCTGTATGGGAAGGCTGGTTCCAGCGGACCCACCTCTCCCTCCTCATCTGGCCATGACACCAGGCCCCAGCACACCTGGGACCCACCCTGGGACCTCCTCATCTGCTGGTCCTGTACCACCTTCGGTTGGAACCGCCTCAGGGGATAGGGCTCGTCCACCCCCGCCGGGAGCGGGCACGGACGGGATCCTCACCCGAAGTCAGGTCTGGGGATTGGTGCATAGTGAGCTTTGAAGGGAGTTTGGAGATCTGCTTCACCAGCTTGAAGGCTGAGTGGAGAATTTAGATGGTCAGCCTGACCCTCCTGCTCATCCCCCAGCACAGCCACCTTCGGGCCATGAAGGTGCAGTGGTGACTGCCCATGGGTGGGGACCTCAGTCCCACTGTTTCCATTTATGGGCTCATGAGCTTCCGATTTCTAAACACCCCTCCCCATCCAAGGTAAAAACAAAAAAAATATCCTTGTTTTCTGCCCCTTTATGCTGAACTAGAATAGTCCAGTCTTCAGATTTTGCTGATCTCTGGGCAAATATACCTAGTATCCTGTGCACAACATCCATACCCTTATTTGGATAAGAGGAATCTTTTGTTCACCAAAAACATTTTCACCCCAACCTATTTGTCCATTGGTTGCACATGCCCAGCAACATGTAGTTTAATTGGCCATTCACAACAATTCCTGGCTGTTTCAACCCCTGCTCTCAGAGGTTTGAGTGTCCAAATCTATCTCCAAATTCAGTACATATGCACAGCTGTTGCAGTAGAAGAAATGGACAGGTATGGACCTTCTCTACACCCATCCTGCACATCCCTAGCTACTTCCTATTATTTTTCCTCTGCATGCCCACTTTATCTGTAAAGCTCAGCACTTTCCTATCAGCATTTTCTTTTCTTTTACAGAAAAGCACTCTTAAACAAAAAGCACTTTCAAGCAGTTACACAGCAGGTTTCACTGTTTCTAGCATGGTGGCAAGGGTCAGTTGCTGCACAGTTTAAGAACTGTTCAGCTGGTGAATCTTGTAATCTTGAGGCAATGTTACCATTGCCTCATCACAGACAACCCTCTCCTCCTCCCAACAAATGCTTAAAAGTGCCTTAATCACTCTGTATCCAAACTGGAAGCTGAGCTCTCAAAATTCAGCCGTTGAAAGACCAGTCAAACCCAGGACCCTGCACACCACAAACCACAGTCTTTCACACATAGAACTATCATTTGAACTGCATGTAAACATGATGTTTTCAAACATATCATGCAGCACAGTGATTAAAAATCTACCAAAACAACAGAGGCCTCCAAAGCAGACACTCAAGCAACCGCCACCTCAAGAAATAGCACATGCAACACATAGTTCACAAAGTCAGAGTGCTAAACAGTCACAGCCCTTAAGGCCAAACAACATGCCAGACACACTTGTAATAGGTGACTCCATAGTCAGACACACTGACGTCCCGCTCACCAGACTGAACAAGGAAAAGGTCACAGTAAGCTGCCTGTCAGGAGCTAGAATCCGCCACATAACACAAGCACTCAGGTCACTCCACAGCAAGTACAAATATGACTCAGTCATTGTACATGCCGGTGTGAACGACCTGAGACGTACCTCCCTAGACTACATGAAAAGAGACATAGAGGAGCTCTCTGATTATGTAGCCCAGGCCGGTATGACCCTGACCCTGAGCAGCATCTTACCCTCACCAAGAATGATACCACAGTACAAAGACAAAATGATCAGTTTTAACAATTGGCTTAATTACTGGTGTCATTTTAAGGGGATCCAATGTCTGTCTGCTTGGGATGACATGCTTGACAAGCCACTCTGCTTCGCAAGGGATGGCTTGCACCTGTCACCCTGGGCTTCCGGATATTGGCCAAGGCTCTTGTCACCCCCATATGCCTTTTTTAGGCAAGGCTCAAATGAAAAACCTACCTCCTTAGAAAACACAAGTGGAAAAAAACTAAGGGTAATGCTGCTCAATGCCAGAAGTCTAAACCTCAAGATGCATGCCCTCGAAGCCCTCCTCAGTATGGAGAACATCGATGTCTGTGCAGTGACTGAAACCTGGTTCAAGGCACCTGAGAGCACCCCAGCACTATCAGGTTTTTCCTCATATCATTTTTTCCGGCCCCAAAACTTAGACCGAACCACAAAAGGAGGGGGAGTATCCATATTCATCAAAGATACCCACACCTCCAGGTTAGTGGCAACGCACGAAGCATCGGGGACCATCCAGGTGCAACTAACCATAGGCAAAACTGCCTTACAGTTTGCAGCATGCTACAGACCACCCTCTCAAACTCAGGAACCCCACACAGCCTTCCTGAAGACACTGGAGAGTATGAATGTCTCTCCAAATACCATCATATTGGGAGACTTCAACTACCCAAACATAGACTGGGAACATTACTCAAGCCCCAACACCCTAGACCAAAGGTTCCTAGAATTCATAAACTCAAATGCAGTGGAACAACTAGTCACCATTCCCACAAGAGGAGACAATATACTAGACCTGATCATCACAAACATGGGGACAAAATGCTCCACACTGGAAGTATATCCCTCTTTGGTAAGATCAGACCATAAATTAATCTCACTGGAAATCCACATCCCGCCCCCACCCCCTGCACAAAAGACCACAGTGAAGAACTTCTCAAAAGCCAACTTCACACTTCTTAAGACTGAAGTGGTATCCTTCAAGGCCCTGGGCCAGTGGAAACCACAACCCACACTGCTGAATCCTTTGCAAATGCCTTCTATGGGCACCTTCAAGAATGCATGGATCATGCAATCCCAAATAAAACCAAGACCCATTCCCCCAAAGGCAGGCGCCCAGTCTGGTGGACCCCAGCCATAAACAAACTTTACAACAGGAGGAGGAAGCTACTACATGACAGAGCAAAATCCCTAAAGGAAGGCATCTCTGATCAGTACTAACAAAAACTTCACGATCACTCATAAAATCATCCAAGGCCAACTTTGAGAGAAAAATCAAAAGACACAAAACAATCACAAGGCCTTCTTTAGCTATGTTAGAAACCTGGGTGGAAACTCCCAGATATGCTCAGAGTTAGTCCAAAATGACACAAAATACACTGAACCTACTGACATTGCCAACATTCTGGCAGACAGGTTCAGTGCAAATCCCTCAAAGGAGAAATAACTATCCCAGCAGAGTGTAGCCTCCATAACATCTCAGATGCCCAGGTGAGAGCCGCCTCTCTAAAGCTAAAACACAGCATCAATGGGACCGGACGGTGTCCCAGGCTGTGTGCTACATGAACTCCAAGAGGAACTAAACCCACACATAAGGCTGCTGTTTAATCTTAGCCTTACTACAGGATACGTACCCAAAGAGTTGCGTACGGCAACAGTGGTCCCACTTCACAAAGGCGGTGCTTCTACGGACCCTGGAAATTACCGCCCCATAAGCTTGACAAGCCTGGTCTGCAAAGCTATGGAGAGGATCATTATGGAACTTATAAACAAAGACATTGGGGACCTACAGACATTGGATCCTACCCAATTTGGCTTTGTCAAGGGCAGATCCTGCCTTTTGAACTTGGTCGACTTTTTTGAGACAGTCACTAAGGCCATTGATGAGGGTAAGGCAGTTCACACAGCCAACCTTGACCTGGCAAAAGCCTTTGACACAATACCCCACTTGGGCATCATAGACAAACTCACCAGCTTAAATGCAAACCCATATGTCACAAGATGGGTTGCAAACTGGCTCAAGGACAGAACCCACAGGGTCAGAGTTGCTGGAGCTATGTCAGACTCTAAGCCAGTCACAAGCGGTGTCCCACAGAGCTCAGTCCTGGGACCCCTCTTGTTCGGCATTTATTTTTCCGAGGTACAGGCAAACATAGGAGGATTGTGGCTGACAAAGTTCGCAGATGACTGCAGACTGGGCGCCATAATTGATACTCCAGTGGACACAAACATCCTTCAGAGAGGCCTCATAGAAACGGATAATTGGTGCCAGAGCCATGGCCTTAAGCTGAATGCCAAAAAATGTATAGTCATACCCTTTGGGAAAAACAAGGTACCCACAAATTACCACATAGGTGGTAATCCATTAAGTATGGAAGAGGTAATCAGGGACCTAGGGACCCAGATTGACAGAAACCTCTCATTTGACACTCACATTGCCAAAGTGGTTAAGAAGACCTTCTATATTGCCCACCTTATCATGAAGGGTTTCACATCTAGATCAAGAAAGGTCATTGTGCCCCTGTACTCTTCTCTTATTAGGCCAATGATTGAGTACAATGCCCCATTTGGGATGTATCTTACCTGACACCTGCAGCAGTTGGAAAGACCCCAAAAGTTCCTCACCAAGAGGATAAAGGGTCTTAAACATATGTCATATGCTGCCCGACTGAAAAAACTCCAGCTCTATTCAGTCGCATACCGTCTACTCAGAGGTGATCTGTGCCTGACGTACAAGGCCATGTCCAATCCGGAATTAATGGACATGCTCCACTTCAGAAAATCCAAATCCATCAGAGCCACGAGAGCAAGAGACTTAAACCTCAACACAGAAATAAATAGGATGTGCTGGAGGGACAGATTCATAACCCAGAGGCTCCCTACACTCTGGAACAGAATCCCAATCCTTGTTAGGCAGAGCCCCTCACTAACTCTATTCAAGAGAAATCT